>NC_142933.1:51979698-52009698 GCF_046866305.1 Octopus bimaculoides | reverse complement strand
AAGTATTCGTATGTTGTATATTTGTATTTATGTATTCTTTTATGTGTATTCTACTGATGAGGCAAAGCATTTCTTATGCAAAGCCAGAAATCCGGGATCTGGAATTATCCAATAATCTTTTGCTAGTTTATTTTGTCTCTTTGTCTTCTCTATTGGTGCTGTGTGAACATTTATTGTGGTTTTAGAGTCATGTTTTGGCTGCTACATCTAGCATGGTGGTATCTATAAAGACTTCTCTGGGTATTTACTTAGGGAATTCTGGAGCGGTGAACCATGATATCTATATATTAGTTATAAGCTAAGAATCAGAAAAAATCGGAAATAATAAAAGATGAGTACAGATACACACACACATATTTAACTATGTGCACACATGCAAATATACACAAATATTTATACGTTATTATGGATATATTATAATCAACTCTCATAAACTTAAGTACTTAGAAAGTTTGTGTATCTATTGTAGAACAGTAACAACTTATAAGGGAGAAGCGGTTAATAGGTAAAAATATCAAAAGAAAACAAAATAAGAAATTATAGAGAATAGCAAGAAAATATATATAACTTACATTTTAAAGAGACAGAATATTAAAATCTGAAGTAAGGGAGAGATAAAGATAACCTCAAAGAAGACGCAATAGGTATGGGAGTAGTGAGGGCAGTTGGGGGTATTCAAACCGAAGAGGTACTTTATAAGTTGCAAAGTTACTGGTGCTATTACATACATGATTTTATAGTTTCCCAGGGGCATATAATTAGGAGGCTTACTTACATAAAAGCCATTACAAAAATACATAATATGATCAGTAGGGTAGAATATCCTAGAAATGAACAAATAGTTTAATCATCAAAAACATGATAAAGTTAGACTAACTAGGCAAGATTATTCATAGGATAGTAACTACATAACTACATGTAGCATACCACATACCATACCATATAGCTTATAACATATGCAATGCACTTTAATTGATCATATAACTCAATATCCCATGATTTTATTATATATAATACTAGAGAGTAAGTTCACATCAGATACAACACTAAAAATTAATTTCCATCATCTAAGTTCAAGTTTAGCACCTATAAACGCAAATTTCGAAAATATTTAAATGTACGGGTGACCCTATGTTCGCATAATACCCTTAGCTCTAATCTATTATTAATCAGGTTGCTCTTGTCCCTATACTAAAAAATCTCATAAGTTTCCATAGAGCACAGCTCGCACCCGTATCGACAATCTCTGTAAAGCCGTATTTTCCTTATTATATCCCATTTAAGCCTAAATTTGATTGCGCTTTCCTTGAGTTCCCAAATCTTGCTATATAAGGACGTACAATTTCTCGGACTGATTAAAAATTCTATTTATTTATTTATACTGCTGAGGATAGCCCTGCATTTAAATTGATGTAATGATTGCATTGTTCAATCAAATGGAGCCCCTTGAAACAGTCGTACTGCATCGCCTCTGGATATCGTGTTGCTTATTTGGTTTTATTCACCTTACTTTGAGTTGTACGGATAATACCGCACTGATTTGGTGCTTCAACTTGAGTACCTAATTTAACTGAATTTCAATTATTTCTTACACACACACACACACACACACACACACACACACACACACAGAAACACACACACACACAAACACACAGACACACACACACACACACACACACACACACACACATAGAGGGGATGAAAATGTAGGTGTACAATAAGCATCACATCAATGTTATAATACTTAATTCACTACATTGGTCAGCCACATTTTTGATATTTTTAGTGTTATAGTAATACATTTATCATAACAGTAATAATATTTTTATCGTAACTTTTAACGCTTTGATAAAAATATGAGTATTGTACGCGATTTCTTTTTTCATAACTGTATACCTACTTTTGCACCACCTTGTATAATATATATATATATATATATATGTATACATATATACGAGGACCTTCTTTCTATTTCTGTCAACCAAATCCGCTCACAAGGTTTTGATCATCCCGAGGTTATAGTAGAAGATACTTGCGTCCATGTATTAATATGTTTATTTTTATGTTCATTCATAATAAAAACAATTGTACCTTAATCTGAAGGGTTATTCAATACTTTGGCAGAATACAAATTTATTATTCTCTAACAAAAATAGTATTTACAGTGACTCCGAAGTTTCGGCCAGCCAAGCTATCATGATATACATTAGTTCAATCACTGTTGAGATAAAATTTCTACTGGGATTTGTGGGGTTCAGCTGAATTGCGATGCTTCGCAGTCCGGTGATGGTCTAACTTGTCGAATCTTCGAAGCCACTGTCAATACTATTTTTGTTAAATAATTTTACACACACACACTCACACACAAGCAAACACACACATACATATAGATGTATGTATGTATGCATGCATGTATGGATGTATATGTATATATATTTTTGTGAGATGGTAAGTGATTAGAACTTTGGTGGTTTAATTACTTATGGCATTTGGAACGTAATTAATAATAGAACTATAATGAAACTAAATTTTGTTGTTGAGACACTTCGCAGTCTTGATCAAGCAAAATTATAATAAACATCCCAGCTTATGTTATTTATCTAGGACTATATTATCAAAAGTTGTTGTTGGCACTCCGTCGCTTACGACGTCGAGGGTTCCAGTTGATCCGATCAACGAAACAGCCTGCTCGTGAAATTAATGTGCAAGTGGCTGAGCACTCCACAGACACATGTACCCTTAACGTAGTTCTCAGGGATATCCAGCGTGACACACTGTGACAAGGCTAACACTCTGAATTACAGGCACAACAGAAACAGGAAGTAAGAGTGAGTGAAAGTTGTGGTGAAAGAGTACAGCAGGGTTCGCCACCATCCTCTGCCGGAGCCTCGTGGAGCTTTAGGTGTTTTCGCTCAATAAACACTCACAACGCCCGGTCCGGGAATTGAACCCGTGATCCTATGACTGCGAGTCCACTGTCCTAACCACTGGGCCATTGCGCCTCCACATTATCAAAAGTACTTAAACAGTGCGATTTCAGGAATATATGTTTGTAATTTCTAACCGGTCATGCAGCCCTGTAGAACCCGTAAGTATATTATTATTTATCAAAGTACATCCATTGACATGTTCGAAATAGAACTACTTAACACTAGAAGGACTGGAATTTTCAACTACCTTTAAAGACCAGAATGCACCAATTGATGCAAAGATGTTTTTCAATTTGGAAGCAGAAAAAAAAATAGAAGTAGAATACCTTTATTTAATGTATGAATCTATTGAATTTTATGATTTCACGATGATATTAGTCGCAATAGTTTGATATTATGAAAGAAGTTTATTCTTATAAAATATAAAAAAGAAATTCATAGAAATTCTAAACATTCATCTACACCTACCTTATTTTTGTTATAAAAAAGTATAGTGCCAGACTTCTTCTTGGGGCTATTTTCAGAAGTTATGTTTCATGTTGATATAAGGTACTAAAAACAACAGACTTTCATTTTTTCGCACTGGTACGATGTGTGACAGTAGGCTTCTCAGTATATTTCAAAACCAATTTCATGAACTGGTTTCACCTGTTTTACTGCTTCTGGTAATTCCCTTCTGTTCTGACGAATTGTTCCAACAAAACTGTAGTTTTGATTTGCGAGTTGTAAAGGCTATGCAATTACTAAATGTCTAAAAGGTTCTCACACGGACTTATAAGCAAAAGTAGGTGCAAGTTTCAAATTTGGACAATGCGTCAATTGACTCGTGTGGTCCTTATAGGTAGAATGGAGCTTATTTTTTTTTTTACAGTTGGTGCAAACAACTTATAATTTATAGTGAAGGTGGTCTGATTAATAAGTATCAAGTCTGTTGCTATAGTAATGACGCTAAAGCACAGAGATTGAAACTGCTCAGTACAGATTGACCTTGAACACTGTTGTGCATGCGCACTAAGTTTTAACGTTATAGCTCACATTTGCTGTTTATCGCAGTACTTGGAAGTAATGTGTGTAGCGTGTGATCGTCGAATTGACCATGACAAAGTTGAGCAGAGTATCTGTGTCAAATTTCGCCAAAAGCTTGGCGATACCTGCTCAGAGACCTACGCAAAGTTTTCAAAAAATTTTCATCGTTCCTGACACTATCAAGGAGACCTTGTGCAACTGAAACGCGAGTGTCTCTTTGGTTAGCTGATAGCGATTTTGGCACAAACTTGGCAGACACGCGTCTCATACCCAATTCTTCAGTGATAATAGACTGAACTGAACCGTAACTAATCTGCACACCGGATAACTCACGGATGGTGATTCGACAATTTCCCCTCAAACCTGCACGCACATCTGCGATGTTTTTCTCAGTTCTGCTGGTTGCAGGTCTTCCAGAATGTTCGTCAATATCGACATTTTTCTGCAATCTTGAAAACGTCTGAACCATTCATACACTTGAGTGCGGCTCATACATTCCTCTCCATACACTTTCTGCAATTTTGCGAAGGCGTCTGAGCAGGTAACACCATGACAACTTTCTCAGTCATGGTCAATGCGATGATCACACGCGACACACCTTCCTTCTAGTGGAAAGAAGCTAGAACGTTAAACCTTAGTGCGCACGCACAACAGATTTCAAGGTCAATCTATGCGAAGCGGCTTTCCTCTGCATTCTTTAGCTTCGTTACTATAGCAACAGTCCGGATACTTATCGATCAAACCTAGCATATAAATATTGATATACATATATAAATATAAATATATCGATAGTCAAGCACCATGATGTCAAAATCTACTATAGTGTTTGAATTGTGTGCAATTAATATTTCAAAAAGGCGTCAATTGGCTCACTCGGTCATCTGTGATTAGCTCTTTCCATATCTTAGCATATGTTAGAGTATATCTAAACCGTATAGGAACATGAAAGCAATACAGTACTTAGTTTTTGATTGTTAACACTCAGTGACTCACTGGCTCACTTATAAATACCGAGTTCACAGTATAATTGACGAACTGTGTCGTGAGATTGCAAAACTGTACTGTGGGGTTACTGCTTAGTTTAAACAAATTTATTTGTCTAGCATGAAATAATATGAAGGTTCAACAACAGATACCAGTATTAAATATGTTAATAGCCTTATATAGGCGTTGAAGACAGCTGTGACAGGAACTTATGTACAAAACCATGGAACTTCTATTGATGTTTTGATCTAAGTTTCAGTTTTCAGTATAAAGGCACACATTTCTAGGGAGAAACCAGTTGATCATAGAGGGGCCAGTATTTTACTGGTGCTTTATTTAATATTAGCTGGAAGGAGGAAAGACAAAATTGACATGGGTAGGAATTGAATTCACAATGTAAAAGGCCGTAAGTAAATAGTCTGTCACTTCCAACTCTCTAACACTTCTACCACTTATGGTAGCGAATTAGCAGCATAAGCAGAACATCGGAGTGAAATACCTTGCTGCATGTAATTCCTGAGTTCAAATCCCACCGAATTAAAATTTATCTTTCATAATTCAGGGGTTGATAAAATAAATTACCAGTTATCTACTTGAATGGATCTAAATGATTCTACCCCTGTTCTCCCCATCCGTGCCAATGTGACAATATCTGAAATCATTATTATGAAAAATGTTTGGCTGCACAAACACCAGCCACGAATTTATTGTTCAAATCTAAATGATTTTTGACAATTTACCCAGAGAAGAGCAACCATCGTTTCTCCTTGGCGTTTATAGTTTTTCAACAAATATAACTTTTGGTTTATTGATAACAACTTGACAGCTACTTTCGTCTTAAAATGACATGTTAACAATATTTTATTTCAATGTTCGGTTAATTCGATATATACAGACAACAGAATTGGTTTTCGATATTCACGCTTATCACCGAATGTCAGCGTAACTTACAAACTGCATTAAGAGTGAAACTCAGTGGTGTGGGCTTGGAAAACACTAGTTAACTTTATAGGGGTGCCTCTGTAGAAAGTAACACAATTTGAGCATACAAAGGAGCTTCTAGATGTTGGTTACACCAGTAGGAAATAGCTGTCAATTTCCTGGAATTCACACATTATCGTCTTAAATGAGCAAAACATTAGATGCTTACAAACAGTATAGTGGCATACATAATGTATAGATGCGGTCTTCGCCTTCAACTGTCGGAAATTCTGTCATTTATCAAGGTGGTGTATATTTTTATAGTGAGATTACATATATGACACACACACACACACACACACACATATATATATATACATATATGTATATATATATATATGTATATATATATATATGTATATATATATGTATATATATATATATATATATATATATATATATATATATATATATATATATATATATATATATATATATATATATATATATATATATATATATATATATATATATATATATATATATATATATATATATATATATACACACACGATTACACGCACAGATTTGTGTGTGTATATGTATATATATATATATATATATATATATATATATATATATATATACACATACACGATTACACGCACAGATTTGTGTGTGTATGTGTATATATATATATATATATATATATATATATATATATATCCAGCATGACTACAACCTCATGATTGAAACAAATAAAAGAATAAAAGAATACATACATATAAAGATATACATACACACAGAGGCACACAAATACACACACAGGTGGATGAGCACATCGATATGCATAGGTTCTCAAATTCTTCCGATATTCGTTGTTCATGCAATAGGAACATATAAACACAGTTTAATGAAATATTCAGATATAATTATAGATAGATAGATAAATAGATAGATATGCATAAATATTACACGGACATACATAGATAAATTCAATTTGCTATGCTAACACACACATACACTCGTTCACACAAACACGTCCACAAACACACATGCACATACACACGCACACACACATATACGGTTACACACACACGCACACACACATCACTGTATTACAATATCGACCAGACCATCATATACTATTCTACAACGCTGGTTACAATGCGTTCCAACTTTGTCTTGATTGCGATTCTTTTTCATCTTCACCCAAATTGTTTGACTAAATCGTCTTCCTCTCTTCGTGGAGGCATTAAAAGTAGTCTTTTTCCGATCTCTTGGATCTCACTAGACAACTGAACGGCTACAGTCATTGTGTGTAAACCTTGTGACATATCCAGCAGTAGGACTTGTGCTTCGGCACTCTGCGGTTACATCTTTCATTCCGCTCCATTCTCGAATCATCTCATTTCGAATATGAATCGAGATATGGATACTGAAATCTCAAAGAGATTAAAAGCAGTATGGAGGACATTTCATTCAATGAAAAATGTGCTCAAAACAAAGCTAAACAATACAAGACGTAGAGGACTCTTCAATAGCACCGTCTTGCATACTCTCTTAGACGCAAATGAGACGTGGACTTCTACGAAGAGGATAGAACTTAGCTTGGATACGACACAGAGGGCCATGGAAAGATCCATGCAAGGAATGCACACAAATACATACACACGTACGCACGCACGTACACACACGTACAAATCCTCACTAATAAATTAACTCAACATAACCCCCAACTCCATACATAAAAAGCCCAATGCACCAACTGCTCTCATCAACAATACCCTAATAACTACCACTATAATGCCAATGCTAACACTCGACCCTTAAATATACCACAAGCTCAAATATACCTCCTGTCATAAGAGAGAACATCCCAGGAGATACCACCGAACACAATATTTATCATACCTTTACAACCCAACATCACCCTCAGCTCCTTATCAAATGATAACCTTAGTACCAACTTTTATAACGAACCGAACACCGATTCCTCACTAAGTAACAATCCCCTCATTAGCTCATCCGGAACACCTTCTACAAACCTACGCAGCTTCAGACGTCCAAACCTCTGTTCTTTAGATAACCACTGTCTCACTTAAATCATAGTTTATAAGTGAACAGCATCAACTAACAACTGTAACTACATTTACATCGGCTCAAGTACCACCACATTCAAAACTAGAGAGAGAGCAAACAATACTCTAGCTTCAAATCCCGAACAAAATCTAACAGTACATCGTTATCTCAACTTATCAGTAAACTAACGCTTGATTCAACCCCTTACACTCTCAAATGGCCCATAGTCACCTACACCAAACCTTACAGCGGATATAACAAGATCATGGCTATTTTGCAATCCACGGAGTTTTTCAATGAACGCAACAATATAATATTCACCTGCAAACATCGGGCACTAAATCTATTTTCGATATATACATTTTACCCACTCATCCACCCTCACTACCACTGTGTATTAAACCAACAATATTTTTCTCCCCTTTTAATTCCTTGATCGTCAATTACACTTTTCTCTTTGTATTTTTACTTACCACCTATATTATTCTTCTCTCCTTATATTTCTACACCCTCTTCCCTCCCACTTCTCCACCCGTAAACTCACAAATTCATACGCCTACATACACTTCCACCACTTTCGTACCAATTTATGCCTTTCGGTCATGCTTAAATTCCCCACTCTAACTTGCTTTATTTGTACACGTTTTCTTTCTCTGCTACGACAAAAAATCTTTCTCAACCCTCTCCCCTCCAATTTATCTTCTCTTCAAATAATAATCCCACTATTAAATTTTGTGATTAAGCCAAACTACTATATTATCAACTACTGGCCTACCTAACTCTTCTTTCCTCTCACTCCCTTATAGTCTATTTTATTTTATTTTATTATTTATCTTTTCTATCTCTTCTTCCCTTCTTCTAATACTTATTTATCCTTACATTTATATATTTCTCACATACTTTGCCCTCCATACATTTTGATTCAATCCTCTTTGCTTCAGCATGTACCTCCTTGCAACAATGTAGCCTTTAATCTAATCAAGATATCCTTGGCCAGAAGAGTAGTCGGCTATGTACACCTCACTTGGATTTTACCACTTCTGAGGTTCCACTCGCTATGAAACATGATATGTAGCCAGGATTTTTCTTACCCTATTCCGTAACTCTTGTATATATATATATATATGGATATAGTTAAACTGATTCACAACATCAGCCCACTTTAATTTTGCTCGGATTGCTTTCAATTTTGGTGTATTCATGCAACCCTGAATTTTGATTACGTTCAACCAATTACTTTATCTCGTAGATTAAAGAATCTGATATTATTTGGAATTGAAGTTGGGAAATTTTAGCCAATCGACAGACAGCGAGGCATTAACAGCTAGGTCTCATGACAACCACACTGTGTTCTGTTTCACTTCTCCTGCACGTTGTGTTGATTCTTAACACCACGTAATTTACTTCACCCGCGTGTTTTGTTTTAATAAAAAAAAATATATATTTATCAATTATAATTTTATTAAAGATATTTTTTGTCAATTGTCATAATATTTTACATATTCTTCATATATAACGAAAGTTGTTCCCGATGTTTATACAGTTTCTTGACATTATGAAGGTGAATGGAATATGTGAACTTAGTACACAACCGCACACCTGCACTTCAAGTACAGTACTGTCAAAGCATCGGTGAATCATCGACTCAGTATTGCCAAACTTCAGGGACTCATTGACTCAGATAGCTGGATTTATGATTTCACTAGGTTAATTCTATTCATAAATATTTAAACTAGGAATACTTAAACCGCCAGCTTCACATTTCAACAGCTTAACTGAAATTTAGCCCACGCAACAGTAACTGAGATTGATATCGTGGAACAGAGAAACTGGGTGATACAGATAATTTGACATTAATTTTGAAATCTGCATACAAAAAACACAAGATACAGGTATTCTTTTTCTTGGGAAAAATTCTTTTTTGACCAGTGTTATTCTTATCGTATTTTACAAATCCAAGCATGAAAACGTTGCTCAGCTTTGGAGTTTTGGAGAGAGACACCCCCTTTTTACACACGCTCTCACACACACACACTCACACACACACATGAAAGCATAAATGTACATATAAACTTATATATAAATACATACATCCACATACGTTTAAATATTAATGATGTACACAAATACAAGACAGATATATATACATAAGGAATATTTAAGGGATGCTGTCAAAAACAACCTAAAGACTTTTAGTGAGGGTAGCCAAAACGAGGAACGGATGACGGAAAATCGATCGGTTCGAAAAGAAGTGATCTACAATGGTTGTAAAACACTTGAACCACAGAGAATCGAACGCTTCATCATAAAACAAGAATTTCGTAAACAGGACATCAATCCCAGACACTTTTCTACCCGAAAATCTTTGTAATATCTGCTGTAAGGTTTATTTGTCCAAAGTCAATCTTGCTAGTCATATGAGATCTATCTATCTATCTATCTATCTATCTATCTATCTATCTATCTATCTATCTATCTATCTATCTATCTATCTATCTATCGTGTATGTGTCGTCGTCCATTCTTTTACACAAGAACGACCTGTTTCTCGACCGGATTGTGACTAGCGATGAAAAGTGGACTCTGTACAACAACCGGCGACGCTCAGCTCAGTGGTTGGACGCCGATGAACCTTCACTGCACCTCCCGAAGCCAAAGTTGCACCAAATAAAGGTCATGGTGACTGTTTGCTGGTCTGCAGCCGGTCTTATCCATCACAACTTTTTGGATCCAGGCGAAACCATTATATCTATCTATCTATCTATCTATCTATCTATCTATCTATCTATCTATCTATCTATCTATCTATCTATCTACACCTACACACAAACACACGCACACACTCACACATACACACACATATAGATAGATAGATATATCATTAAATTAAAACAGCAGTACAATGGCAACAGCAATATCAACAAGACTAAGCAATCAAAGAACGCAGCAGTTATTCACAACAAAGCGGAAAAAGAAGTAAAGAAAGAAGTATAATAAGCAGCAGCAAACAACAATAACTACTGTAGCAACACTATTGACAACAATACCATCAGAAAGTAAATCGGATGAAACTTCCATAATGATAACAAAATTAATTTGATTTTATGAAAATCAATGAAATTAATCAGTCAGGCAAAAAGGAAATAATAATAGTTATTTATATATATATTTATTTTTTATTTAGCCGCCAGAACCTAACTTACATAAAAAAACGTGCTAAAAAGGCGTTAAGAAAACATGTAGGGATATACAAAGTTATGTAAAAATGTTCGGAGGAAGAGTAAAAACATTACAAATTTTATTGAGTCGTGTTAATTTTTTTATTGTATAATATAATTATCTGTCTACACAATATTTATGAACGTATATTTATATACATATAACATTAACTACATATGTAGGTCTATAAAAGTATAAGCATCTATATATATCTGTTCTTTGTCTACACACCCGTCTTCGTCTTTTGTGTTTTTGTAAATTCTCACTATATATATATATATATATATATATATACACTGATATGTGCATGTGTGAGTGTGTGTGTAATATGTAGGATAGCATTGATCCAATGAGAGAATGATAGAATGTCATTCATTACAAAAGACGTGGGTTCCAATGCTACGGGAAGCCTTCGGCTTTTGTATCTAAAAGGGTTTTGCAAATTAATATTTACATGCTATTATTTATAGCTTGATATGTGCGTCGCGATCCAGTTCTGAAAAAGAAATTTTTGTTTCCTAATTGGAAAGATGTTCAGAAACAGGCCTTGAAGCAAAACTGGTCTGCTACTTAGACTTTATGCATAAAATATTTACATAAAGCTAAAACACTTTATGACAATCATGCAAGACATATGTAGTAAGTTTGCCTGCGTGTAGAAGCGTGTTTATATTTGTGGTATGTTGTTCTCTATATAGTTGTATATTAACATGTGGCTATGAGCAAGCCTGTGGACATATGTGTAAATAACTGAAACATATGTCAGCAAAATGTGAATGGATTGTTTTACCTCTATGGGTACGCAGGGAACAGTGAGTTTATCTACACTGTGCATGTGTATATCTCTGTGTGTAAACGTGTGTGATTGTATATGAAGTTGTGTCTCTGTGTGCATGGAATTATGGATGCGAATTTTCATAATTCGTAAAATTCATTAAAAATACATGGAGAAGTGATATTCTAGAAAATTAAGTGTGCAATTTCTATATTTTGCCATGAATCAAGTCATAGTAATATATAGAGAAATAAGAAAAGAAAAACGTATATTTGTATGTATGTATGAATTTATGTATGTATCTCAATACAGTCATATCTGATTATTTGCTTGCACATGACTTACAATAAACTGTATATAAATGATTTATATTCAATTATCTATTGCACTACGTATTACAGTATACACACATATATATACATACATGTAAACATACATACATACTTGCATACGTTCATTAATACATACACACTTACACATACACACACCTATATGTATAACTATGTATATACACACACGCATAAGTATATCTATAACTATATACATATATATAATACACACACACACACACACACACACACACACACATATATATATATATATATATATATATATATATGTGTGTGTGTGTGTATATATGTATATATATGTATATATGTATATATATATATATGTATATATTTATATATATATATATATATATATATATATATATATATATATATATATATATATATATACATACATATATATATATATATATATATATATATATATATATATATATATATATATATATATACACACACACACATATATATATATATATATATATATATATATATATATATATATATATATATATATATTATGATTGACCGTTGACTGAACACTATTCAATTTTTTTTTCTCCGTGTTTTTCTCCTTGTCTCCGTATTCTTTCTGTTGAAGAGCGTAGCTCGAAACGTCAAAGACTTTCCGTATTCCCGAGCGTCATACTAATATATACTTTTGTTATTTACACCACCTGTCCTCGTCTGTTGTTATTATTTGTATATTCTCCCATATATATATATATATTCAAATACACTCGGACGCACGAAACACTGAAATTTAGTATATCTAAGTGTATGTGTGTGTGTGTTCGTATGTATGCGTATAGTCAAATGAATGCATACGTATATACGTTTAGACCCATCACACACGCACACAGATATATACGTATGCATGTATATATATATATATATATATATATATATATATATATATATATATATATATATATATATATATATATATATATATATATATATATGTATATATTTGCACATATATATATATGTATATATATGTACATATATATATATATATATATATATATATATATATATATATATATATCTTTGTATATGTATGTCTGTTTCTGTGGAAATATTTCATAGAACGTATTTTTAATGAGGATTAGTTGCACCGTGCGCGAGTAATTCTGTGTGTGTATGCATGCGTGCGCACGTGTGTGTATGTGTGCGTGTGTATGTATGTGCATGCATGCGTGCGTGTGTACATATGTGTGTACGTCAGTGAAGTTGAAATGAAAATAAAAGTACACTAATTGCTCGGCTATAAAGATTATGAAGTCAACAATGAAGGCTGTTGTACATTTTTTTCTTCTTGTAGGAAAGTAGAATACTGTAGAAGTCGAGTCCTATGCTACTCGATGATCGTATAATACTATTTTTATGGTTCTTCTAGGTACTGAAGTGGTCTTCAGAATATACTCATTGAATCACCTCAATATATATATATATATATATCAATATGCAATAGGTTCTCTACTTCGATAACATAATTATTATTTATAGCATCACTAATATAGATGTAATTATTTTGCTGTTAGCCTGATTATTCTCCTGTTTTGCGCTCACTCATGCGTGCAGACACACGTTTACAGGTACAGAAATTATATAAACATACATTTACACATACATCCACAAATACACACACATATTTGAAGATGAGAGAGAAGAAGAATGGACCAGATGAAATCGTGTATGTGAGAGACAGAGAGAGAATGTGAAAGAAAAAAATGATGGAGTGAATGAAAGAAAGAAAAAGAGAGAGAAAGCACCTAAATTTTAAGAGAACGTCTAATCTGTGTGCACGATCCAGCATGATTTGAAGTCAATAACGGGAAGCATTTAAAAAAAACCTATGCATTTAATCTTATACTTTAGTATCTCAGTCACTTTCAAAAAGTTTATCACCGTTAAGTTACTTATTTTAAAAAGTATCCGAGCTTATCCACTGCTTACAAATTACATTTGATGCTATGTTAAGCTACAGGAAACTAAGGTATCCTATGAGTAATATTATCACCGTAATAATATATATATGTGTGTTCTGTTCTAATTTTCATTATTTCAAGTCTTCCTGAAGGAAAGAGTTAGTTTCTAATATGTTAGATTGTCAAGAAAGTTATTGCGGAATTTTTAATTTTGGTTTTAAATGATGTATTTTCAAATTAATTTTCGTTAAATTACTTTGACTTTATATATCATTTTAAAGCCCGTTTTTTACTCTATCTAATCGTATTACTCTTTTTTTTTTTGAATAATTAGGCCATTTCTTCCGGAACGTTAAATACGACATAGACAAAAAGCAAATTCGCACAATTCCAGTTCAAGCTAGGCCGAAAAGCTCTTGAAGCAGCACGCGATATCAACGATGCCTTAGGCTCAGAAACCACTAACGAACGTACAGCACAATGGTGGTTCAAGAAATTTCGTAACGGTAACGAGAGTCCTGAAGATGATAAGCGTAGTGGTCGACCTTCAGATGTTGACAACGATCAACTAAGAGCCCTAGTGGAAGCCAATTCACAAACAACTGTTCGAGAGCTTGCTTTTGAATTAGACGTAACGTATACGACAATTTCCAACTACTTGAAAGAGATTGGAAAACAAAAATATTTGAGAAATGGGTGCTGCACGAATTGAACGACAACCAAAAGAAAAACGCCGTTTTGAAGTGTCGTCTTCCCTTATTTTACACAAGAACGACCCATTTCTCGACCGGATTGTGACTTGCGATGGAAAGTGGATTCTGTACGACAACCGGCGACGCTCAGCTCAGCGGTTGGACTCCGGCAAACCTCCACGGCACTTCCCGAAGACAAAGTTGCACCAAAAGAAGGTCATGGTGATATTTTTACACATATTAGGATAATTTGGGTTACGTTGATTATTATTTACATTAGTTACATTTGACGAATATTTCTAAATATAGAACTGTACTTTGATTATGCCTTCTGTTATTATGGTTGTTCTTGTTTTCTGAACACACGTTGTTTCAGACAATATTATTAGATTGCAATATTATCATCAGTCCGAATATACTTGATGCCTGTTTGAACTGGGGAACAAGCTACTCATTGCGTTTTGTCACAGAGAATGTATCACGTTGTTGACAAAATAGTGTGTACACACTTAGATCAGCTCGCAGCACCATCTACCTAGACTGTGAAAGAATAGCATTTCGGAGTTGTTGTCTCCTCGTTGGTCACAGACACTAAGCAGACGAAACTACGAGCTGAATTGAGAGATTAGCTCTCTTATGTTTTTCTAGTCACCGTACGATGACTGGCAGCGCTATAAGGCGGCTCACCGTAAGTAAATTACGGTGGAGGAGCGCTAATTATTGGTAAATGAAATTGCAATGTTATTATCTGTCTGAGTATGCTTGATGCACGTTCGAACTAGGGAACAAGCTACTCAGTGCGTTTTGTACGATGACTGGAAAAGCATAAGAGAGGTAATCTTTTAATTCAGCTTGTAGTGTCGTCTGCTTAGTGTCTGTGATCGACGAGGAGATAACAACTCCAAAATGCTAGCACCTCACAGTCTAGTAGATGGCACTGAGAGCTGATCTAAGTGTATACACCATATTTGTCAAGAAGCCAGGAATATTGTCCGTGACAAAACACAGTGAGTAGCTTGTTTCCCAGTTAGAACGTGCATCAAGTATATTCGGACTATCAGTCCGTATATATTTGATGCAATTTCATTTATCAATGCTTAGCACCCCCACCTCCGCAATATTGTTCCTATAACTTCCTATTGCTAAGTTTACGAATATGGTATTCGAGATTATTTTACATTGCATAGGGTAGTTTCACCATATGCCTGTTAAAAGTTGTACAGTACCTACTAGATATAAGAAAATGTCTATCTAATATGGAAAACATTCTCCATCAGTTTTAGATGATACCGGTAATCCGAACGCCGTATTATACCATAAAATACTACATTTGTTAAACTTCGCATTTGGTTTAGTATAACTGTCACCGTATTTTGTAGAATTATGCAGATTGGAATTTAAATAAGATTTTTTAAATTCCTATTTCCCACTGCCTTCTTTAAATTTCTTTTTCTGTCTGCACTTTTATTCCACCACTTAATTCTGATTTTAAATTTAGGCTCTTCCCTTCCGTAATATTATCACTTTTGCATCATGTTCAGTAACACACCTAATACGTTTTATTTTTTATTATTTTCATTTTTATATTGATTAATTATACTACTAGTGGGACCTGTGGAAATTCCACAGAATGAAAAGTCAGTGAAGTATAACATATATAAAACTTCTGACACCCAGAAATGCAGACTCTGTGATAAGAGTGTGGAAAATGTGACCCATTTGGTAAGTGGATATGAGAGCCTTGCACAAAAAGAATACAAATGTCACCATGATAAAGTGTGTGTGTGTATCTTCATTGGCTTTTTGCCATAAATACTAATATGAAGTAACAGAGAACTGGTATGAGCATGCACCAAGTAAAGTTATGCAGAAAGATGGAAAAGGAAGGATACTCTGGGACTATGATTTTCAGACGGATCATGTAATCGAACACCGTCAGCCGGATATTGTCTTACTGAATAAGAGAGACAAATACTGTCGGATCATTGATGTAGCCATACCAAATGACATAAATGTTGTGCGTAAAGAGGTTGAAAAAAATCAACAAGTACTCCGAAATGAAAATAGAAATGACAAGACTGTGTGGAATGCGAGAGGTTAATGTAAAAGTGGTACTCGGAGCGTTCGGCTCAATCACATTGAAAGTTCAAGAATTCTTAAGGTAACTGGAAATCCATGCAAGATTGATGTTTTGCAAAAAGGAACCTTATTGGGCACAGCGCACATCTTAAGAAGGAAAGGCTGAGTTGCTTGTTGTGACTTGACAGATGACTAACGACTCCGGTTCATTTTTATCTACACTGTGTTACGAAACAACAAAAACAACAACAACAACAACAACAACAACAACAACAACAACAATAATAATAATAATAATAATAATAATAATAATAATAATAATAATAATAATAATAATAATAATAAACCTACATGAACTTCTAACTTGTTGTCTCTTGAGGTCTCTGGGCGAGACTTGGATCCAACTTGTACAAATGCAAAACAAAAGTCAAACATAAAATAATAATAATAACTATTATTATTATTGTCGATGTTGTTGTTGTTGTTCTCACTTTAGTGTGGGCTTAGAATTTGGTCTACTTTACTATGGTGGAAGTGAAATGAGAATAAAATGTTCCCTCCCCCATCAATGAAAATTAAATCAAACCACAGCAATGCTAAATTGAAACCAAACATGCTGTGTGAAGCGAGTTTCAAGTCCATTTGTATGTACGTATGTATCTATGGTGCTCTTGGACATGACCATATGATGTGCGCCTGGTTGTGGACGATACTCTCATTGTAATGGACAAACTGCAATATGAGAAATTAGAGGGACACTAGAAAATTAATCACAAACATTCATCTTGAAAATATACATACGTAACTTACGTTTATCTTAAATACTCAAATAAATTCCTGCACTTACAAGAAGACATGAGCTTTCTCATGTATATAAAATATGTATAGCGAATCCCTGACTTTGCAGGGCATTTAGATTCTCCTCAACAAACGAAGCACTAAATAAAGTAATCTAGCGAATAAAACAACACTAATCAATGATGGCTATTGAGAAACTCTACTAGACCAAGCCATATAGCAATATATACACAATTACAAGGCAGTAAATGCATTTTATACTTCACCTATTCAAAATAAACAAACCACATATAAAGTGTGTTATATGAATCATATGCTTACTAGCTATAGAGTAAAAGATTACTTTATTGAAATCCTCATCAATAGTTGACAGAATGCATTGCAACAAACATAGACTAACTCAAATAACACCAACAAGAAAACCATTGTTCGGTCACTTGACATATTAAAAATAGCAAACTTGTCTTCCTCAAATCAGAATTTTTAAAAGGACACGGTAGTCAATGTCGTCCAAGTTACTTTGTATGAACAAGAAAAACATGTCTGTCTAGACGAGAATATATTTAATCATAGGTTTGCTGGATTAGACCCAGGTTCCCTAGGTCTGAAGACCAGCCTTGATCATTATGTCTTTTATTCAAATATATGTATATCTATTCACACGCGCGCACGCACACACACACACACGCAGAAATATCTTATCTATTATTCTTAAACAAGAATATTCTTGGGTATGACGTCGAAGTTTCGACCAGCTAAGTCATCATCAGACCGTTTAACGATGTCTTAGCTGACCGAAACTTTGAAACCACTGCCAAGAATATTCTTGTTCAAGTATGATAAATTTGTGCTCTAAAAAATGTATAGGACAAACCATCAGGTTAATATAAAATGTTTTTATTATAACTGAACATAAAAAAAAACAAATACACACACACATACGCACACACACACACACACACACACACACACACACACACACACACACACACACACACACATACGCACACACACACACACACACACATATATATACACACATATACATATCATATATATATATATATATATATATATATATATATATATATATATATATATACACACACACACATACACAAATACATATACAAATATATGTATGTAACTTTAAGGTAAGATATACAACCTTATTTTGAATATATATATATATATATATATATATATATATATATATATATATATAAAAGAATGAGATAAAGAGACCAATAGTATAAGTAAATTTATATTTTATGTAGAATGTCTTACAACTGTTTCAGGGAAAATTCAATGTATCCCTTCATCGGAGACAGTAATAGTAGAAGAATGGATTATTACATCTATATGAGGAGATTTGCAGTAAGAAATGAGAGCGATGTGGAGAAGAAAAAACAACGAAGAAATAGTACATGGATATTTACTGTTGAAATGGAACTATACTCCAAGTACTGTTTCTTTGTTTTTTCTTCTCCTCATCGCTCTCATTTCTTACTGCAAATCTCCTCATACAGATGTAATAATCCTTTTCTTCTACTGTTACCGTTTCCGATGAAGGGATACGTTGAATTTTCCCTGAAACAGCTGTAAGACATTCTACATAAAATATAATTTTACCTATGCCATTGGTCTCTTTATCTCATTCTTTTTATATATACACATGCTAATACACGACCCATGTTATATTCCCCATTCATGTTACAACCACATCTGGGGCAAAACTAGTCGGTATACTGCACTTACTCGGTATTACCTGTATCTTTAGGGTCTGGTTGACTCCATTACCCTTCATAACCTTTATATATATATATATATATATATATATATATATATATATATATATATATATATATATATATACATAAATATATATATACGTACATACAGGCATACATACATGTTCTCTTTCATATACAAACATACATACATACATACATATATGTTCTCTTTCATATGTTATATGCGTGAATATGATCGAAGTATCAAGCTTAACTACCCTCAAGGTAACAATTTACTTGAATCTTTCGTCATCCTGTTGATGAAAAATACTTGAACAATTTGCGGTATTTCGGCAATCTTATGTGCTCAGCATAGAGTCTAATATGTGTGTTATTTATTATATAGTCTTTTATATTGTCAAAGCCAAAAAAGTAGCATCATCATATCATTTGATTCTTTCCTTACTAAACCATACAACTGTTGATACTCTAAATAAATGTTTATTTCCGAGAAAAAAATATACAAAGCACCTAGTTTTAGATTAAGTTAACTCGATATTATGATAATCTCTATAAGCCGTTTACCTGTTTTCAGTTCTTTAGAATGTCTTTTCTCTCCCTTATATTTAATATTCTGTCTTCTTTCAGTTTGTACTGTTTTTGCTATAATCGTTTCCATGCTCCATCCTCAACATTTCCCTCCCACTTCTCTTAACATTTTTTCTTTCTTTCCCGCTTTCTTCATAATCTCTCATCTTCTCACTAGCTTCTACATCATCCCTCCCTTTTATAATCTCCTGAACTCTCTTCGAATTCTTTCTTCATAATCTCCCGCAAACACACACACACACACACACACACACACACACACACACACACACACACACACACACATACTGACATTTTCTCTCTCTTTCTCTCCCTTTTCTCTCTCTCACTTTATTTTTCCATCTATAGTTTTGTCATCACGTTCATTCTTTATGCGTTTTCACCAACTTCAGATATTTTCTCGTCTGTCTCTCTTTGTTCTATTTTCTCTCTTCCAACTTCTCTGTATATCTTTTGACTATATAAGCGTTTCTCATTCTACACATATTTTTTACATCATTCCATATTCTTATTTCCTATCTATCTATCTATCTATCTATCTATCTATCTATCTATCTATCTATCTATCTATCTATCTATCTGCCTGTCTGCCTGTCTGCATGTCTGCCTGTCTGTCTGTGTGTCTGTCTGTCCGTCCGTCTGTCCGTCCGCCTGTCTGTCTGCCTGCCTGTCTGTCTGTCTAGTCAGCTTGCTAGCAAACTGGTTACATCATTGTATTTATTCTTTTTCATCCCTGTCATTATGAATTTGTTTTCCTTTTGTCTTAATTCGGTAAAAACATTGAAGAGTATAATTAAAACATAGTAGAAATATAAACGAATGATTAAAAACCTGAAATACAATCCCAGAAAATGCAGGAAAAAAGTTAAAAATCAAACTTAAAATTCCCTTTGATAAAAGTAGAAATGATTTCCATTCCGTGCTTTCGTACAAGGACTAGCACGTTACTATTGATTTCTGCCAAAAAGGACTGAAAGTAGGAGAATTAAAAGAAATGGCATCATCGGAGCATGTAGCTGAAACATATAAACAGAAGTAGTGGTCGTTGCGGTTGAGCTACCGAAACAAATTCTACATTAAAAACAAATAATAAAATAATTCTATAAACACATAACTCAAATCAATCACATTGAATCGGGATTAATATTTATTGTTCCAGCTGAAAGAGTTAATTAACGAACAGGCGAGAGAAGCAAGGAAGTAAGGGAAATGGTTAATTAACTGCAAGTGAAGCAAGCCTTTTAGCCAAAAGCGTTAATAAAGGAAGAATGTTAAGCTTTGGTTCCACATTCAATTCAAACACTTTTGAACATACATTGTAGAAAATTAACCTTTTCTATTTAGCATTCTATACAAAACGCACACGCACGCACACTTACCCGACGCACAAACACACATAAGCATACACCTTTGCATACACACCTTCAGTGATGTAATTTATTAGAATACTTCTGTTGTCTTTAAAAAATAATGCAAGTGCTGTTGAATGGATTTGACGTTGAGTTTTATTTCAATGTTCAATTGGCAATTTAATAATGTAATTATGAAAATGTTCACTTTTTGTTTATTTTCATTTGACAAAAAGGACCTATACTTTAAAGTTAGGGTGCAATGTGAAGTTATCACATTAACAAACGCCTCCAGACATTATTAGAATTTTAACGTAGCTTGACAGATGCAATACAAGGGCGAGGGTGGTGGCCGATTTCTCAATTTCCGCTTCATCTCAATTTCCGAGTTTATAGTGCAACTGACAGGCTCCTGATTAGTAAACATTATTTATAAACTATCATTTCAACTAAAGTCTTTGGAAAGTACCAACTTTTACATTCTTTTCTAGACCCTTTATAACTCAATTTTGTTCATACATTTTTAGAATTTGAGCTCTCTAAAAGGTCAGTTTCGAAGTACGAGTCACTCTTTCTCAGTTAACAATTATGGAAATAGTAATTATGGAAAAGTAGAAAGCATTTTTGATAATATTTAACGGAGCATACTTAAAATAGTATAGAAAGTAAGTATATTTTGTGATAATAGCAAAGCATTCTGTGACATCATACGGAAACTAGAGGAAAATACCGAAACTGCGGAAACCAAAAAAAAACTAGTCGGGAAAATAGACTCTAAAACGTGGTTAGAAATTTTATGAACATTGTCAAATGATATTACTCAAATAATATACGTTTTTGATATATCTTGCCAGTTTAAAAGTATTTTCTTATGATCATTTTCCGATAAATTTTTCAAGCTAAATGATAATTCATTGTAGTTTCTTTAGGTATGGAGTTTTGCTTTATGCCCTTTTTTTTTGCGTACATTAACAACATATTCAACACAGCTGCATATGCAGATCAACATTTCTATATTTTTTCGGATGAGGAAATGCAGCGTCCATGACTTCTGCAAGGACTACAAGGCGGTTGCTGAAAAGTTCCTGATTTTAAGGGTATCACGAAAGGCCCTGCTGGAGGCTAAACCTTCCGAGTTCTTTTACAGGGTTTAGAAAAACTGGAGGGTCGCCGCAATGTGTGTGAATCACGGTTTCGTGATTGTGGATACGAACTTGTTCCCCATCCACCTTATTCACCAGAATTAGCCCCCTCTGACTTTCATCTATTCCCAAAAAGGAAAACAGCCCTGGCTGGTCACCATTTTGCCAGTGACAATGACATCATATATGGTGTAGGAAGTTTCTTGGAGTCTCAAACAAAAGAGTTCTTCTACGCCAGGATAATGACGCTTCAGCACCGCTGGAGAAAGTATTCAGCAATCGAGGGCGACTATGTTGAAAAATAAATCATCAGAAGTCTTGTACTATATATATATATAAATTTATAATTAATAATTGATTATTCATTATGATCAAGGGTAGAAGATATTATTAGCGTTGATAGAAATAAGAGTCGAAAAATTACTCAAATAAACCACTGTATCACTGAAGATTTAACATGCTGGCGAAAATCGAGGTGTAAAAAGTCAACCTGCTACCATTGCGTGGGAAAAGATGCAAATGAATTTGTAGATATACCTATGTAACGTGATTTCGAACTTTGAGATATCCTCTTAGTCCTCATCAGTAGTTATCACTGCCTAGGTTTAAGCTAATACTAGCTTCCTCATGCTTGTTAAAATCGTTGAAAGATTAGCGCCAGATTTCAAACGATTGCAGTGTATAATTATGCATAAAAACAGAGATATTATTATTATTAATAAATAATGATAAGTAGCCAGGAAGCATAAAAACCAAAAAGCAAATTTATGAATTTATACTTAATAATTCATTAGTAATTATAATTAAGAGTACAAGACAATATCAACGTTGCTAGAAATAAGAGTCGGAAAATACTCAAATAAGCCACAATATGACTAAAAATTCAACCTGTAGACGAAAATTGAAGGGTGAGTAAGAAGTCAACCTACCATTTTCCGCCACGATTTTCGTCAGCATGTTAAATTTTCAGTGATATTGTGGCTTATTTGAGTGTTTTTCTACTCTTATTTCTAGCAAAGCTGGTACTGTCTTGTACCCTTAATCATAATTAATAAGTAATTATAAGTAAATTTGCTTATGTGGTTTTTATGCTTGCTGGCCACTTATATTATTATTATTTATTAAAAATGTTTTTATTTATGTATATGTATGTGTGTGCGTGCGTGTGTGTGTGTGTGTGTGAGTGTGAGTGTGTGATTGTGTCTGTGTTCGTCCCTCACCACCGCTTGACAACCGGTGATAGTGTATATAGTCTTCATAACTTGGTGGTTCGGCAAAAGAAACCGATAGAATAAGTACCAGGCTTTGAAAGATATAAGTACTGGGGTAGATTTATTCGACTAAAAATTGTTCAAGGCGCTTCCCCAGTATGGCCACAGACTAATGACTGAGAGAAGTAAAATATAAAATATAAAAGATACAAGTATATGTATGTATGTGTGCGTGTGCATATATGTATATATATACTTCCAGATACACACACACACACACACACACACACACACATATATATATATATATATATATATATATATATATATATATATATATATATATATGCATTTGCATATACACATATGTATATGGATTATCTTTTACTTGTTACAGCTATTACGCTGCGGCCATGATGGGGCACCACTTTGAAGAATTTTGAGTTGAATGAATTGGCTCTAGTCCTTTTTTCAAAACCAGGTACTTATTCTATCAGCTACTTTCGCGGAGCCGCTAATTTACCGGGGTATATACGAAAATAGGCTGTCAAGCGGTGGAGGGGGAGACAAACGCAGACAAAACACAAACACACTCACGATGGGCTTCTTTCAGTTTACGTATACCAAACCCATTCACAATGCAGTAGTCGGCTCGAGGCTATAGTAGAAAACACTTGACAAAAGTGTCACGCAGTGGGGCTAAACTCCAGAATCATATTTGGGAAAGAAGCTTTTTACCACACAGTCACACCTATATATATATATATATATATATATATATATATATATATATATATATATATATATATATATATATATATGCTACCATACGTATCCAGCGTTGCTTGGAATTTAAATTTGCATAGTTTGTAAATGTGGTACAGTTACGTTGAAAGACGTACGACGGGGAAGTGCAGCACTGACGACAAAACAATTGTGAAGTAAATGAAGGGCTAATTTGACTAAGTGATATATCATGCGTCTATTTGGAAGATTTCAGGCCCTAACCTTGTCATGAAAAAATGAATGGGGTGGGGTACGTGACTTCTGAACGCATGAACTGCCATGCGATACTTCTGAACTGCCATGCGATACTTTGGTTTCTAATCAATAGTTGTGGCTCAACCGTACACTCCTTCGCGTAAATAGCGTCCGACCATTGTGAAGACAACTCAGCTACCGAACGAGAACAATTCTGCATGCAACGTCCGGGCACGCATGATCACGTTAAGGACACGGTCTCTAACTAACGTGGTTGGGTGTTAGACGCCCTAAATTAGTAGGTTTATGTACATGCGATATTTCGGTTTGTAATCAATAGTTGTTGAATATTTGTATGGGCTTCGTCTATGCTCAGAAGGAAGACTTTGATACTGTAGTTAAATGAAAATAGTTGAATAGTTGCTCAGGATTTAACATATTTTAGCATATTTTTCATAATAGACAAAGTGCGTTCCAAACGGTTTTAATTTCAACAAATTGCTACCTCTGGTACAACGAGAACAAGCTATTGTTGGTACCACTTAGACAACGTAGTTTGAAGTCTACATCGGTTCATCCATATGAGATCACTTAAAAATTACAAATTTCGTAATTATCTGTCAATATTTACACATATCTAACCTTTTTGCTATATCTAATAGGTATATTTCTCTGATATTCAATTGAGGTTTGCTAATTTTTCACCCAATATCTCACTTATTTCTATTTAAAATCTTATTTTGAAATGTTATTTTGAACATTCCAGCGTGTCTCTAAGGCTGTTTTATGATAGAAATCAAAGTTTCATAAAAAAATTCCAGTTAATAGAATTATGGGAGGTAATGGGTTAATACAATCTACTTATGTCATTCAAACTGTTCAAACTGTTTTTCCCAGTTTGAACAGAAACAATGCGTGGACCATGCAGGCAGTCATACGTACATCAGGAAAGGGGGTTGGGGGTTTTCTGCCCCCAGTGGCCCCATCACTCATTATGTGAAACCTTTTAAGAGTCTAAAACCATCTCTAGGACATAAGTAATGTTGGTTCCCAGTTTGGAGAAAATCAGTTGCAAACTTCAGAAGTTCTGCGAGTTTACACACACACACACACACACACACACACACACACACACATACTCAGTTTATATATATATATATATATATATATATATATATATATATATATATATATATATATATATATATATATATGTAGATGTGTGTGTATGTGTGTGTTTGTGTGTGTGTACTTCATGTAGTACCTGCTTGGTAATTGTTGTTGAGCTTTTGGTTTATACTTTGTAATTAGAAGTCTCGGCTCCCGGAATGCACAGGAAACTGAATAAGCGAGAGGTTTCTACCACTTCAGACCAACCATTTTGTTTGGTGAATTGATAACAAAGTTAACTAAATTAGAGGAAACTATTTACAAATTTAAAAAGAAGACTGAAAAATGCAAGATTTTCAATACTGCCGCAAAACAAGAATGTGGGAAGTTGTAATCGAAGTTCCATTATATAACTAAATGAGTGAGACTAAACCATTTGACTATGTCCTTGATTGAGTTTGTACATACAATTAATATCAAATATACTTACATACATAGACACACATGGATACGCGCACATAATCTTACACACTCATATATTTGTGTGTGTGTGTACATGAGTTTACATATATTATTGATTATAAATGAAAGGTATCACTAAAGTTGTATATATAATTGCCGCTGGATGCTAAAATAGAATAATTATTTGGTAATGATGAGGATAATAATAATAATTCTTCCGAATTTTGGCACAAAGCCAGCAATGTTGAGGGGTTAAGTCGATTACATTGGCCCCTGTACTTGACTTGTTTTTATTTTATCGACTGAAAGAATGGAAGGTAAAGTGGCTCTCAGTGAAATATGAATTCGGCATGTAAAGAATCTAGAGAAATGCTGCTATACATTTTGACCGTGTGGAATAGCTGAGAACGTGTGTGCACTGATTAAGAATAGCATGTCTAGTTGGAAAACACGTATTTCCAGTAACAACTAGCACTTAGCCGGGGTAAATAATAATGAACAGAGACCAAGCAGGTGAATTTAAGAGGCTTCGACTGTAACAATGTGAAACGTGTGACCCAAAAGTTGATGAGATTCTGAAGTACAAGGAGCTTGATCAGATCCGCTTCAATTTTCCACACTACGGAAGCCCCAACGTAAATCTGGCAATAAGTATAAGTTAGATAGCACTGGGTGAAATCTGAAGGTGGTCAAGATTTATACTGTACTCTACTGGGTTCTTAACAGAATATAACGTAACTATATATATCAGGTTGAGTAAAAAGTAAACAACGTTTTGAACCATGAAGAATTTGTGCCGGATTTTTGGAGAGTTTTGAAGTTTTTTTAAACATATTTTTGCACTTGTCTGACAATACAAACATAAACTTTCCCAAATGCATCAATAAATTAACATTGATATCTTTCACCGTTGTTACAATCATCCTTCAAAAACGGATATAAAACAGCTAAAACTGCTTGCGTATCAACGAAACGTTTGGTGAGGAAATGACCAGGGAGTAGTCAGCTCGAAAATAGTTTAAACAATTTCGCAGTGGAGACCTGAGCCTCGAAGATCGAGAGCATATTGGACGTCCATCTATCGTCGATGACAGTCAATTAAAGACCATCATTGAGAAAAATCCACGTAAAACCACCCGAAAACTGGCAAGTTAGCCAGAAAACTGCAACTATTTGCATGCGATCAGAAAATCAAAAAAGCTCAACAAATGGGTACCACACGATTTGAATGAAAATCAGAAAATGCGCAGATATGAAATTTGCTCGTCGCTTCTTCTCCGTAACAAGACCGATCCATTTCTCGACTGTATTGTAACTTGCGATGAACAGTAGATTCTGTATAATAATAAAAAATGTTCTTCCCAGTGGTTGGACCAAAATGGATAACCGAAACCCTTCCCTAAATTCAAGCTCTTGAAAAAGAAGGCTACGGTGACTGTTTGGTGCTATACTGCTGGTGTCATCCACTATAGCTTCTTAAAACCTTGAAAAACCATTACTGCAGAAACATATTACCATGAAATTGCCAAAATGAACGAAAAACTGTTACCCCTCCGTTCCAGACTGGTCAACAGAAGCGAGCCAATCATTCTTCTTGACAATGCTCGGCAACACGTTTCAGTAACGACGCTCCAAAAGTTGAGGGAACTCAGTTACGAAGTTCTTCCCCACTCAGCTTATTCTCCTACCGACTAACATTTCAAGCACCTTGATGTACTCCTGTGAGAGAAGGAGTCCAAAAATCAAACCAACCCTGAAAGTGCCTTCAAAGTGTTCATCAGCTCCAGAACTACCAATGTTTATGTTACCGGAATAAACAAACTTGTAACTGTTGAATTTCATCTTTCAAAACATTGCTTACTTTTTACTCATTCTGATATACAGGATGTCCCAAAAGTCAATGAAGGATTTCAATTTTTAATAACTTCCTTACAAATAAATGCATGAACAATATAAAGGACAGTGGGAATTAATACGCAAGTCAAATTTTGCAACATCTCTACATCACATATGAAAACTGACACCACTCAAACGGCAACCGTTTTCGGCTTCGCACACCCTTGCTCTTTCCAAAGCTTAGACCATAACACCCTCAAAAGTTTCAGACCCCACTTCTCTGATTTTTCTGTTGATGTTCTCCTTCAGTTACACCATGGTATCCGGTTTGTTGACGTACACGCTATCTTTCAGGTATCCCACAAGAGAAAAAGGGCTAGTCAAGTCTGGCAAGCGTGAAGGCCATTCCAAGTAGACCTCACACATGGTTCCAGCAAGATGGGGAAACTGCTCATACCGCAAGAGAAACAATGAAATTTCTACGGCAGTGCTTTGGAGAGAGAAAAATCTCCCGCTACGGCAATATCAACTGGCCTTCACGTTTCCCAGACTTGACTTGCCCAGGTTTTTTTCTTGTGGAGACACATGAAAGGGAGGGTTTACGTCAACAAACTGGAGACCCTGATGCAACTGAAGGAGAACATCAATAAAGAATTCAGAGAATTTGGATCTAGAAATCTTGAGGGTGTTATGGTGCAAGCTTTGGAAAGAGTATGGAGGTGCGAAGCTAAAAAGACGGCTACCATTTAAGCCATGTCTTTTTTTTACATGTGATGTAGTGATGTTACAAATTTTAACTTGTGCATATTAATTTCCGATATGTCCTTTATATTGTGTCACAATTTCATGCATTTATTTGTAAAGTTAAGGAAGTTATTAAAAACTGAAACCATCAATGACTTTTGGGACACCCTGTATATATATATTCTATTAGAGGAAGAATATTTGTGTGTGTGTGTGTGAATATATATATACAAATATATATATATATATACATATATATATATATATATGTAATAGTTAATCCTCCCCAAAAAACGAAGAACAAACACAAGTAAAAAACAACAACACGAAGACGTGGTACATGCAAAGTATTAGAAAACGTTCAGGGAAGGAAAGAAAGGTGGATTTACGTTTCGAGCAAAGCTCTTCAACTATTGAACAGGAGACAGAGGAAACTCCAACAGAAAAGCAGGACGGAGGAAAAAAATCGCCAACGATTCACATCTGGTTACAATTTGATATATGTTTCATTTAGGCATTACAATGCTGATTACCTCGTGTTAGAACTCAATGTACATATACTCTTGGGAGAGGCTTCTCACACAGTCTCCTGATTTTCATTTCCTACATACGTTAATCCTTTTACATTGGTAATTTTTTTTATATGTACGAGGTTTCCATGTACAAGCATTTCTATGTACGAAGTGATATCAGAAAAGTTCCAGGACTAATTATGTTTAATAAGAGATAACATATTTACTTAGTTTTTAACACATTCTCCTTCGAAATACTCACCTTGCGCAACAATACACCTGTCTCAGCGTCCCTGCCACCTCTGGAATCCAGTCACCAAATCGTTTTCCGTAAGCGAGTCGAGGACTTTCTGCTATTCGCTCAGGATTTCGACAAGTGTTAAAACGGCGACCTTTGAGCTGCATTTTCATCTCTGGGAAGAGACTGGAAATCCGAAGGTGCTAAATCTGGCGAATAGATCCGGTCGCTTTCGCCGACGAATGCCTTTCCTCAAACGCTTCAAAACGTCGCAGTTGAAC
>NC_142933.1:51914698-51974698 GCF_046866305.1 Octopus bimaculoides | reverse complement strand
CAAGACTTTGCTCATCCGGAGACTATAGTAGAAGACACTTGCCCAAGGTGTTAAGCAGTGGAGTGAACCCGGAACCATATGATTGGGAAGTAAGCTTTTTACCACACAGCCACAATAGCATTAAATTGAAATGATTCCGTAGATATGGTTCTTATGTTTTGTTCTGTGTGGGTTTTCCAAAACAATTATGAAATTTGTTACTTAAATAGAATTTATGGCTATTTGAAAATAAGGGCATTGTAAATATAGTATCTGTATTTCTCCATTGTTATAGATGAAGAAATGCAATAATGAAGTGGAGATTTCAATATAAATTGTAGAAAATATGTAATTAGAAATAGACGGAGAAAATAAAAGCTGGAAAATATATAATTAGTCGTTCTTCCACTTGGTTTACTGTGAAATTAATTGTTGGCTACTTCCCCCATGTTACTGTCTTACATCTTCACCCTTCTTCAATCACGTGTTTTCATCTACAGTTCCTTATATGGTTAAGTAATTATGTATATGTCGGTACCTTTGTTTTTCTCCATCCGTCTCCATCTGGTTGAATTTTGTTTCCCTTACATTATTTTCCCCTATTCTATGTAGCATGATTTTATGTCTTATGTTCGTTCTGTTAATCCGCCTTAACTATGAAAATGTCAATAATATATTGTCTTTCACAGTCTTAAAACCGCGACCTGGCAGACTCTTTAGCACATGGAACAAAATGCTTAGCAGCATTTGGTCTGTCTAGTTTTCTGCCGAGCTCATGTTCTCGTTTTATACTTTCGTAGTCGATAAAATAAGTACCAGTTGAGCCCTGGAAACAATGTAATCGACCTACCCACTGTCGCAAAATTGCTAGCCCTGTACCAAAATTTGAGACCAATATATTTCTGACAGTTTTCTGAAGGGTTTTGAAGTTATTAAAAGATAACCTTTTCATGGACATAAAACCTTGTGAAAAATTCTTTCTTGAGGTTTTTTATAAATTTAAAATTGTTTGAACAATTCTTTTTCTTAAATTGTTGAAATGGTGATAATTTTTCGAAAAGGATCAGTTGTAAAGATGAATATGGTTTTTGTCGATTATGTGAGTAATCTGTTTGAGCAGAAATGAAGGCGACGGTGGAGCATTTAAACTAGTGGTTATTTACGCTCCGACAGGAACTGGATGGTCGGATTTCATTAAAAGCCTAGAAGCTTTACGAGTAATGTGTCGTTGTTTAACGTAAGTGTATAAGTGGAATTGGATTTTTTGACATTCGCAAACATTATATTGGGGTACCCGATCGGATAGTGGCATGGAAAAGCCTCGCAAACCTTGATATTTCCAACTGTGTAACGTATTTCGCCTCGATTTTCACAATGGCCATTATGGACCTGGTCAGCTCGCAGTGGGATATTTAGTTCTTATTTATGAGCTTCTTTCAGGTTAAGAGATGAATTTAGCATAACTTATTCACAGTCTCAGATAGTTGGCTATCCAGGTCTTGGTCATCTAAGAAAGACGAAGGACAATTATATTGTTTCTGTAAGATGAAAGCATACTTCCCGACGCGGAAGCATTTCAGGAATCGAATTAGTGTACAACTTAATTGAGAATTAAGTGGAACAATGATCAGCCACTGGAGATGGGTTTCCCTGAAAAGAAAAAATGAAGAAGTTGGCTTTATGAAAGAGATTGTTTTAAGGAACAGCAGAATAGCAAAGAGAGTAGATGTGCATGGAAGAGGCATCATTAACCACTAGCTAGCAGTGAGAATGGCGCTCTACCATTTCTTTGACACGAAATAGGTACGGCGTGTTGTTCAACCTAGGACATGTAGTCTGATACATGAGGTCAACGAAAAATATACTTTGAGCTCGGTTGATAGGAGTGCAGCATGGCAACAGAGCCAACAGAGCTAGAATCCGGTCTATGACGAACCTCGGCGGATGTGTGACCTCTAATTCTAAAGGAACGAGTGCGGTTAACTGTTTGCTGTGTTTCATTGAGGCAGTGTTGGACATGTGCTAAGCCACCGTATAAAGAGAGCAAAAATGGGATCTGCTGATCTGCCCTATGAGTTATATTTTCACACGCCAGATTCGTTTGTTCCTATCTTAGCAGCGGTTTATTGCAGCTGGCAGGTGACTGCTGATTAGAAGCATTCCCAGTCGAGTGAGCCGCCAAGTGGTGACACTGCTGAGAAATGATCAGAACAAAAGGGACACGACAGAAAATGTCGGACTATAAATCTGCCCAACACAAAGTTAAATATTTTGGGAAAGGTGCTCACAGAGAGACTAATGAGGCTGAATACTTCTACCTTGAATATGTTTTTTTTTTATTTCGTTTACATCTTGAGCCTTTGTGGTCAATAAATAAATCAATTAAAAAAACTCCACCTCTTCCTCATCTTCATCACATATTATTATTATCGTTATTATCACTATCATATTTAGGCGTAGGCGTAGCTGTATAGGTAAGAAGCTTACTTCCCAGCCACGCACGAGGTACACTGGATAAGTTTCTTCCATTAAAGCCCTGGGCAGACCAAAACATTGTGAGTGGATTCGGTAACTGAAAAAAGCCCATCGTCAGGGTATTCGGGCTAAATTTGACAGTTTGCATAAAAGGAAATGAAAACACAATATCCTGTCCATAAATAAAATTGTTTGAAGAAATACCAATTAGATTATGGCTGGGAGATAACAGTTTACTCAAATTTGCTGCTCTAGGCTTCCACGATGGCGTCAAGGCAGCTCAAGAATCTGGTTCATGCGTTCCTCACTGTGTTGCATGAACGATCTTTGAACACCTCTTCGATCTTGCTCCCCAGCTAGGATTTGTTGCAAAGAGAGTAATTGGAGTTGGACAGGTTGAAGAAATACTTCGACAACCACTTTTGAATCTCTTTAGAGATATGACAAGGAACTGAATTCTACTGCCATACACATGGCATTCCAACTGCAGCTTTCTGCAGCCGGTGATTGACAACTGTCTCCAGAATTTTCATATAGCCGTCTGAATTGAGCCTAAGGCCCTCTTAAAGTATGTGAGGCTGAATCCCGGCATGCAGACGCAGTTAGAATACCTGTTTTCCCACTTCCTGCGGGTCAAGGCTTTGCCGTTTCCGTTGCAGCTGTCCATGTCACATTTTGTAGTCTATACACTGTTCACAGAGCATTGAGTAGCAGTCATGATGTCGCCATTTTGATATCTAGCGCGAACCATCCTGATACGAGTAATTCTTATTCAGATGGCTTCCAAATCTTCCAGGTCAGCTCAGTTTTTCTCAACTACAACTTTTATCTTTATGCTCTCTAACGCTTTTGGCTGTTCACCAATACATCAAGGCGTTCCTGAAAAAAAGAAGACATTAAAAAATCCTCTATACATCTGTGTGCATGTTTATCCTCCATTCACCCCCTACTTGACAATCGGCATTGTCTGCTTATGTTACATAGCGCTTCGGCAAAAGAGACAATAGAATAAGTACTAGACTCCAAAACACAAGGGGTCGCTTGTTCTACTAAATCCGTTGAATACAGTACCCAAGTACTACTGAAATCCAATGACTAAGCAGGTGTAAGATAAAAGATAATAAACATGTCTTTATATTCATTTTTTCACGCTGTTATATTAATCTTCAGCTCTCCACATTCTCATCCCACAATTTCTATTAATTATTTTTCTTTCGTATTTCTTTTTTTATATTTATGATTTTATATTTCATGTTTCTCTTTACTCCATACAATGATAGTTTTATTTATATTTGTTCTTCTTTTATTACTTTTATTTTTAAGTTTTCAAACTAATTCGACCTGATTACCATACGCCTCTTATACGGCTCCGGCACGCTGTTGTGCTATCATCATTGTTGTCGATAACATACCGGCTTTTTAATGGTTATTTGTTGACCACCAATTTGTTTTTGCTTAGCAGTAACGGAGTATTTAAGTCGGCTGTGCATAAACAATTTCAACTATATTACATACATACAATTATACATGCTGTCACTGCGTCGTTTCCGACGACAAGGATTTCAGCTGATCCGATCAACGGAACAACAAGCTCAAGAAATTAACGTGCTAGTAGCTGAGCACTGCACAGACCAGTGTACTCTTAACGTAATTCTGAGTGAAATTCAGCGTGATACAGAATTTGACAAGGTTGGCCCTTTCAAATACAAGTACAACTCATTTTTGCTAGCTGAGTGGACTGGAGCAACGTGAAATAAAGTCAATCTTTACTTAGCCCTACACATGAATATACACATATGTGTGTGTGTGTGTGTGTGTGTGTGTGTGTGTGTGTGTGTGTGTGTCTCAATTTAGAAGAAAGGTATGTATCGATTTAGAAGAAAATGTTATACAACATGTCCACCCAACTGTCGATCCTTAATATCACAAGCAACCACAGACGGTTAATTGGATTAATTAATCTAACTTTAAAATTAAAGCTATAAGAAATGATTACATTTTAATATGTTATACATTAAAAACGTATTTTTTAAATTTCTCATTCAAGCAAAAATATTCAGTCTTTACGTAGTCGTTGGACAGCGAGAAATAGCAGCCACATTTTCCTCCGCTCTTTAATGTTTTAAAAATGGAAATAACATAATGAACTATCAAATATTCGATACCCATAGAATGACGAAATTTGGATACCTGTCATATCAATCATCATAAGTCTTCTCGATCGGGTGTGACTTGGGTCTACTCAACAACAAACAGCCTAATTTACTCTTTTTTGTATATACACAATCATAGGCTGTACCATTTATTACGGATAAAATTAAGAATCATTTTTGTTAATCGGTCTCTCAACTTTTGTGTTGAGTAAATGTGTTGTGGTAATTTGTGCTAAGTTAACAAAAATTCTCTGGTAATTTTTGTTTTTCTGAACAATATCAGTGTTTTCTTAATATTCTTATATATGTTGAGCCACGTATGAAGATCCACGTAGCGAAGTACTTCCGTTTTACAATTAATGAAGATTAATTTTTTTTTTTCTGAACGAGCAAATAAGTCGACGTTCTCTGTCTAAATACTAAAAAATTCGACGTCGCATCTGATCTGTCCGAAATCAATAAAACAATAAGTGGACGTGCATCGAGGCGAATCTATCAAATATAAACCATCCGTACACATTCATGTTCTTGTATCAAATATAGAAATGTATATGACCTCAGAATTCAAATCAAAGGAAGATGCAGAGGACAATATTAGAACTTTTATGGATGTATCCGCCTCCATTTTGGCGACTTTTACTGATAAAATCAATGCAGCAATATTCTCTATAATAATTGTTTTTTGTTTTCCTTTCACACAACATTTCTCTCTGATGGTGCCGAGGAGTTTATAACTTAATGATCTAAATGGATATTTATGTTGCAGGCTGTTGTCGATTACATTATATAGTTTATCTTTGTTATCTAAATCGTATGTACTGTACAAATAGGGAAATACATTTTCTTATCAGAATAGCATGTAAAGAGGATTAATGCGTTAAAACAAGATTAGTTGCTAGAAACACACTAGAGTGTTCCAGCATTTTTACACTGAAAACGACTCGTCCTTTTGGCTCATATCCAGCTTAAAGACGAACCATTCCGACTGAATGACCCAAAGAATCTGAAAAATTTCCGCCTGAACTCAAGTAGAACTCTTACAAAGAGTTTAATGAAAAGCGAAATATATAATTACTAATTTCTCTACTTGTTTTTCTGTTGGCAAAAATTCCTCTTTTAACTACCAACTATATTTAGTACGTTATTTTGAATGGGAACATCTTCCATAGGAGTTGCATTTCCCCACACACTTCCCATAACACTTGTGTGAAAAAAGGTATGTATGTATGTAAAAGCTTATGTATGTGTAAATGCATGCAAGTAAATATGTATGTGTATGTGTATCTATGTTTACATGTGTTTGCATTTGTGTAAGCCAACACCTATGTACGCTGTGCTTTCAGAGGGAGGAAGAAAGAGAGAGAACAACAGAAGGAAGTTGAGGAGGAGAGAGAGAAGGAGAAAGAGATAGATAGATAGAGATAGAGATAGATAGAGAGAAGAGAGAGAGAGTGAGAAGGAGAGAGAGTGAGAGAGGGAGAGAAGAGAGAGAGAGAGAGAGAGAGAGAGAGAGAGAGAGAGAGAGAGAGAGAGAGAGAGAGCGCGGAACAGAAACCGAGACTGATGCTTGTCAGTGTGGTTCTAAAATATTTCTGGCCAACTACCACAATAAATTATCTTTAATGTAGCTGAACAAAGTTATTTTACAGGAGATTTATTTGAAATAATTTATTATGACTTATATATGTAGCAGTTCGAAACACAATCGTACAAATATATATACAGGTACATCTTGCCAGTATCTAGTGGATAAGAAATCAGTCTCTTTTAGATAAAACAATAACTTAGTTGCAACAAGTTTCTTACGATAATCTGGAATTAAGTACGTTAACCTCGAGACTTTATGCTGCTAGCAGTAGGAAATATTGTCATGTGACAAAATGTTGGCTGATATTCTGAAATATGCGATTATGTTTTATATAGAGAATCAGATATGTTGAAGTCATCTTTCGAAGTTTTTGTAATTTCTCTCTCATGAAATTCCATGATCTCATCAGGTGATTGAAAGGTGTTAAAGGGAATTAAAGGTATAGCCTTGTGATTGAGAACTAAGTTTCAAAACAACATGATTTCGGGTTCAATCATACTGTCTGGAAGTCTGGCCTTTTGGAATGGTGTCTCTTATTATAACTTTGGGTCGCCTAATCCGTTGAAAGTGACCGTCTACAGGAACCAGTAAAAGGTACGTTCCTTTTGCCCAGTTTATTACAACGCCTGACATTGGCTAACTTTAGTACAACCCATACAGTCGCATGTATTAGGGAGAGATCTGGAGTCCTACTTTACTTTTCTCTATATTACAATCTTTCTTTATAGAAATGAATTATACTTAATTATAATTAGCAAGAACAAGGCATCCCTCGGAGTTGAGGAGCTAAGTGCTTTAGGCAAGAATCCAAAATATACGAACTGTGCTATGAATACTCTCAATGGTCACCTGTTTAGTGAAGATCTATTTAGTTAACATGTATCTAAAAGATTTTCTTTTAAATTTTGATTACTTTGCAACATCTCATTAACAGAAACTTGTAATAAACTTTCAAAGCGTCATCTTTATTTATTTAGATAAGATTACTTAAATAGAAACCTAAAACCAACGGTTGTAATGAGGCCGTTAAAAAAAATTAGAGACGTTTCGCTAACAATGTTTATTCCTTTATATTAAACACTGTTTTCTCCTCTTTGATGAACATTAATATCACAGAACGTAATTTCATTATCATAGATTTTCTATTAATATTTCATCATCTCCCTTATTTGATGCAATTTTAAATGCCATATCAGATCGATTTACGCAGTGTAAATACTATATCCATGCCTGTAATAGAAATGCAAATTAATACAGAAAGATTCTTGAGATTTGTTTTGATTTCGATGACATGCTTTAAGATGTGGCATATTTTATATTAGGAATCCTCGACAAACATTAAGGTCTAACCTTCAGCTACATATATATATATATATATAGGCATAGTTGTGGTTGTGTAGTAAGTTTGCTTCCCAACCACATGTATCCGGGTTAACACAGCGTGGTACTTTGGGCAAGTGTGTTCTAGACCCTCGGGATGATGAAGGCATTATGAGTGGATTTGGTAGGCGTAGACGGAAACTGAAAGAAGCCTCTTGTACATGCACACACATACACACACACACATACACACACACACACACACACACACACACACACACACACACACACACACACACACACACACATATATATATATATATATATGTAAGTTCAAGATTCAAGTGAATCGAGTCCTTAAATAGTAAAGCAATAAGCTTGGGTCAATGAAATCGCTATCGCATACAAATTAAGATTAGAGGAATATATACGTACACACTGAAGTAAACAAGAATTTATATCCCAGTTGCATATACGATCACAGACAGCCGACTGAATATACCACAAGTCTCAAGGCTGCACTTTTCTACAAACATTGCATCAATTGTACTGAACTCAGTGGACACCAGATCCATTCTAATTGCAGGTTCCGAGTTAGGTGAACAATAAACAAATAACAATAGATGGATTGTGGTTCACTCACCACATCTGTTTCAAACAGACGTGCTTTTTATTGATGAATAGAATTATTATATCATGCAGGTTCACAAGGTAAATATATGCTGAAATTAAACATTTCACAACCTCTTAGAATATCCAAGTATTTGCCAGTTCACAACTCTCTAGCCATCTTCAGTCAAAGAATCGTGAAATGGCGCACACTTGGATTTTGAAAAATGTTTTGAAATTTTTAATTTGTGCACATATTCGACTAATGAAAACGTTTTATTCCGCATGATATAATAATTATTCATCAATAAAAACACGTCTGCAACAACTGTAGTGAGGAGGGAGCTGCAGACTATCTGTAGTTATTATATGTGTGTGTATGTGCGTTTGTCCCCCACCATCGTTTGACGACCGGTCTTGGTTTACGTCCACGTAGCATGGCGTTCGACCAAACACACCGACAGAATAAAAACCAACGTTAAAAAGTTATGGGGTCAATATATCTGACTAAGAACTCTTCAAGGCGGTGCTCCAGCATGGTCACAGCCTATTGACTGAAAGAAGTAAAAGGTAACTGGTGAAAGATTTGTGTATATGTGCGTGTATGAAAGTGTCTGTATGCGTTTATGAAGGTGTGTGTGCGTGCGTGTATGAACGTGTGTGTGCGTATATGAAGGTGTGTGCGTGTGTGAAGGTGTGTGTGTGTGTGTGCTTGTATGATAGTGTGTGTGTGTGTGTGTGTGCTTGTATGAAGGTGTGTGCGTGCGTATATGAAGGTGTGTGCGTGCGTGTATGAAGGTGTGTGAGTTACATGCCTGGCTCTCTGCACTGGAAGTATTTTTGCCTTTATATAGAAGTGTGTATGTAAATATGTACATATTTAACAAATTTAACCCGAGTTGGAAAATATATCAAAGAAAACATGCCGATTAACAAAAATCAAATATTTTGCCTTTGATATGAGATTACATTTCGGATAAAATTTCGGATAATATTTAATACTGGAATATTTCTAGCGGATTCAAGTTTCTCTATAAAGTTATTCTATATTCATTAATTCATTATATTCTTTTGAATAATAATTTTCCTCTCTTCAGTTTCTTATTATATCGAGGATAAACTGAATACATAGCATTCGTTATTATGAAACTTAAGGAAAGATCACAGACGCGTTACGTTGGAGAATATTAATTATGTAATTAGCTTGTCGATCTATCAGAATATAATATCCTTTACTTGCGTAGGTTTTCATTGTAATGTTGAAGTGTGTATAGACACTGGATTTTAGTCGTTAGCGCAAATTAACTAATTTCGCATGCTCTTTTGTGTTTTCCACTTGATATAAGAGTTATTAGAAGAAACTTTAAGCATCTTAAGTGCCAGATGGAGAAATAACCATGGATGAGAATTATTCAAGTAGATATCTATTATTCAAGTAGATATAGAGGAGATTCTCCAATTGATATTATTGCTGACTGTGAACTCATGTGACAGTTCAAATCCGTTTCACATATTTCTATTTCCTTTTGTTAACTTAGCTATCCAAGTGGTTATATATACACCCCAAAATTCTAATTACTTTAGATTAGGATCATGCCCAAGCCGATGAGCAGGTTGTTCTTTAAACACACAGACAAAACCTACCCTCTATGTATGTACGAATACACACACGCACATAAACACACAGATACACACATACACACACACACGTGTATGTGTGTGCATCAAGTTCAGTTTTCATGACGGTAATGTTCCACGCTTAGTGCTTGGTGACTCAATGTCACTGAAAATCACTTTAAAATATTACGTTAAATCCTTGTAAAATGACAATGAAAATGAATCTTAACGAATGTAGATCCATAGAATTATGAGGCAGTCATTTGATTTGATCTGCTCGATCTCATCAGCTACCTGAGCGCTTATAATTAAGCTTTAATGAGAGTGATATCTTTTATGGAATACACGCCGTTAAGCACACAATATTTTGGGATAAGTGGTATATCTCATTGGTTTTTTTAATCGCCTGAGATACAGTAGCATGTCTGTTTTTTTAAGATACTCTAGGCACAGACATGGTTTCCTGGTTAGGAACGTTTTTTCACAATTACATAATTGCAGGTTCGATCTTACACCATGGTATTTTACAGCCTTTTATTGTAGCTTTAGTTCGTCCAATGCCTTGTGAGTAAACGTTGTGATACTGGAATCGTAGATGTATTAAGTCTACTGGGAACGTTATAATCGAAGCTAATTCAGACTGCCTATGAAATTCCAAAGAACTGACAAAGCTAATTTGACAACATGTGATCTTGTAAAAATCCTGTCGGTGCATTTGGAGTCTGAGTCGATATTTTCAACAATACCTACATGCACATATGTGTGTCTGTGTGTGTGTCTGTGTGTGTGTCTGTGTGTCTGTGTGTGTCTTTGTGCGTGTATGTCTGTATGTATGTCATTGTTCAGTTTTATTTCAAGCCTTCTTGCCAATAGAGAAAGAGCCGGTTTCTAACCGAGATCCAAGGCTCCTTCATTGGAATTTCAACATCAACAAGGTATATTTGTGTGTACGTATGTATGTATGTATGTATGTATGTATGTATGTATGTATGTATGTATGTATGTATGTATGTATGTATGCATGTATGTATGTATGTATGTATGTGTGCATGCATGCGTAAATGCATTTATGTATGTATGTATGTATGTATCTGTGCAGATTTGTATGTTTGCCTTATGTACGTATTCTCATGCATATAGTTGCATATCAAGACATGCTCATATATATTTAAATGGTAGACGTCTGGAAATTTTTACAGAATTTTACAGTTCCAGTGATAGATTGGAACTGAAGTCTTCGAATTACCTTTCTCCTTTCTGGTTTTGAGAAGCATAATTTCTCAAGATTGACATTTAGCTAGTGTATTACATATCCAAGGGCCCCAATAGATACAGGTATAAACTTAAGCTTGTAATCTGGATAGAGTAACTGCAATAGTTCAGCGTAGGTATTCTCTTTTTCCCTGAACTTCGGCTTTATGTAAACATCCGCTGGACAGCTAATTTCCACAACTGTACACAGTTTCTCTTCTTTTTCCCAAATCATTATATCAGGTCTGTTGTGCTTACACTTTGAGGTCTTCACTGGAACATTCCACCAGTACTCCTTTTTATTGTGAGTGGCTATGGCTTCTACCATATTGTGGGTTCTTATTTTTTTGTCCTCAGGGTTATCGTTCCGACAGATTTCATCATAGAGTGTCCTAGTTACATCATATCTAATCGGTAGATAATAACGTGACATTTTCAGACAACTGCTTATGATGTGGGTGATATCTTCGGAGCTAACTCCACAAAGTCTGCATCGGTTGTAACATTTTATTGCTTTTCCTGCATCTATATCCCTTTTGTGCATCAGGTTCTTGGTTGATATTTCCTGTTCCTGGATTGCAAACGCATACCCTTCAAAGTGGGAGGTAGTAATCCGGATATTGGTCCGTGATAGACTGCTTTGATGATCAAAGTTATTATCATCATGGAGCTTTCAACTAACATATCTATGCATAGTCTTCTGCTCATACAGGTTCTACCTTTCATGTGATGATACGTTACAGTAGAGTCGTGCGATTTCTTTGGGCATATATTCTAGGTCATCAGACAATGAATTTTGCTCAAAGAGCTGCCTTCCAAGTCTTATGATGTTATCAGCCTCATATATGTAAACTTGGTCAAGGGATGTACTTTGATACTTATGTTATGGAGTGACGAGATACAACATTCAAAAGCATTTGGGATCGATGTTAAGCCTCTGCCGCCTTGTTTTCGTTTTAGGTACAGGTGGTCTGCGTCACTGTTTATGTGGAAATGATGTGTGCTTGTTAGTATTTTCGGGTTTGCATGTATGTATGTATGTATGTATGTATGTATGTATGTATGCGCGTATACCGATATAAACGGTGCTGTCATCTTGTAATCATACATATTTTATGAGTCTTTAAATGTTTATATTATTCGTATAGATGGAACGTGTTGTTTTAATTACAAAAGCTAGAATATCTTACAAGCGTCGTAATATTACTGGTTATGTATTATAGTATTTCTAACTCTGTTCATGGTGCGACTCTCATAGTGTATGAATTTTGTTAAGGCATCATATACGAAGAGTTCGGAAATACGTCTTATGGTACGCTTACTGAAGATATGAAGATTAAATAATATAATCCCGGTTACCTCACCTCAGTCATAACACTGGTCAACACGATTTCTGGTGCCAAGTCACCTCAGTCATAACACTGGTCAACACGATTTCTGGTGCCAAATCACCTCAGTCATAACACTGGTCAACACGATTTCTGGTGCCAAGTCACCTCAGTCATAACACTGGTCAACACGATTTCTGGTGCCAAGTCACCTCAGTCATAACACTGGTCAACACGATTTCTGGTGCCAAGTCACCTCAGTCATAACACTGGTCAACACGATTTCTGGTGCCAAGTCACCTCAGTCATAACACTGGTCAACACGATTTCTGGTGCCAAGTCACCTCAGTCATAACACTGGTCAACACGATTTCTGGTGCCAAGTCACCTCAGTCATAACACTGGTCAACACGATTTCTGGTGCCAAGTCACCTCAGTCATAACACTGGTCAACACGATTGCTGGTGCCAAGTCACCTCAGTCATAACACTGGTCAACACGATTTCTGGTGCCAAGAAACAAAACACGTTTTTTAGCTAATTTGATGGTGGTGATTCCAAAAATGTCCTTAGTTTTTCATGGTTAGCTACCGTTTTTGCTGTACTGAAATTGCTCATTTTTGAATAAAAGGTCAATTTTCGAGCTTGGCTGATCGCAAAATTTAGTTTAAAAAAGCAGTAGAAACCCATGAATTTTCAGGTAGGCCGAGCGATTTATGCCAGCCACTTGAAATAAACTATTTTTTAAAAGAAAATAGTGTTTTTGAGTCAAAACTTTTAAAATAGAAGTACCGAATTTTTCCAATTTATTTCCAAAATTCAAATTAACTGATAAACTTTATCAGTAATACATTTTAGTAAATCTGATAATTAAGGTGACATCAATAAAATGAAACCCTAAAATCTGTTTGATATTCATAAATTTATCCAATCACTTTTATCCCTTCAATACGGGAGGAAACCAAGCACATTAAGAGCTTTTGTTTTCACAGTTGGAAGAAAACTCCAACTAAAGACATCCCAAGTGAATGCACCTATTCCATTGTACATGATGAACATCATGAAAATAGTTTCACCATAACATCTGCCCTCCACGCGGGGTTACGAAGATACGAAGTAGAATCAGCGTAATGACTCTTTCCGTCTTTTGTAATTGACGGTTTAACGAGTCTTTCCGTAGGACATTACGAAAGATCAAATTACGTAAATGGGAACATGCAAAGTGTAATGTAAATGCTCAACCAACTCATGTTCTCTTTTAATCATATAAATAGATATCAAATGACATGGCTTCAAGGAGAGGATGCAAAAACGATCCCAACTTATTTTGCTATATACGCGCCGACTTCACACCGAAATCCAACAGGAAACCGATATCTGACTTTTACAAGAAAGCCTATCCTGCTTACTTTCACGTCGAGCTTGGTGATCAGGACAAATCATGGGCCCCTCACATTGTTTGCAAGACATGTTTGGAACACATGAAACAGTGGACTTCAGGTACCCGAAAATCGCTGAGATTCGCTATTCCTATGATCTGGCGTGAGCCAAAAGACCATTCTGACGAATGTTACTTCTGTTCAGTCAGTGTAGCGGGACAGAATCAAAAGAATCGCAGATCTATCCACTACCCCAGTCTTCATTCGGATTGTTCATTGATTGTTCAAAACGTAGTTTGAAATGTGTTTTGCTCCATAATACCAACGTGTATGCGCCAATACCTATAGGTATTCAACAACACTGAAAGAAAAACATGATATCATCAAACAGGTTATGGAGCAGACTGACTACACCAAACATAAACGAGTGTTAAGTGTCGATGTGAAAATGGTAAATTTCCTGCTTGGTCAACAAAATTGCTGCACGAAATTCCCATGTTTTTGTATGTGGGACAGTAGTGCAAAATATGAGCACTGGAAAAGGAAAGATTGGCCATCCCGAGAGTTGAAGGTCAGTGAAAAGAATGTTAGTAGTGTAGTGCTAGTTCAGAAAGAAAAAAATCATCTTTCCTCTCTTGCATATCAGACTGGAATTAATGAAATAGTATGTAAAATCATTCGGCAAAGAAAGTAAATGTTTTGAGTATATATGTAAATCGTTTCCAGGACTTAGCACCAAAAAACTCAAAGCAGGGGTGTTTGATGGTCCTGATATCAGGAAACTCATTAAGGATGATGAAGTTGTTAATTCATTGAATGATTTAGAATTACGCACTTGGACATCGTTTGTTGACGTGGGGAAAACTTCTTAGGCAATCACCGTGCCAAAAACTACAAGGAGTTAGTGGAAAAGCTGCTGAAAATTCTACAGGACATAGGCGCTAATGTAAGTATTTTCATATAAACCTACTATCTCATAGTAGGTTCATATTTTACATTGTTATCAAAAGAAATTTCCGGATAATTGCAGCGATGTGAGTGATGAGCAAGGAGAACGATTCCGTCAGGATATCAAAACAATAGAGGAGCACTACCAGAGACAGTGCGACAAACGAATGATGGTTGACTACTGCTGTCGTATCAAAAGGGACTTAAATAACATTGAACATGACAGACAATCAGGAAAGAGAACATTTTTACTATAGTTCTTATGTTCACGAAGGTTAGTTTATTTAATGATTTGATGAAAATAATTGTTGGTCTTGGTATATTCAATCGTGTTATTTTTAAAGACTTAGTTATTGCAAAAATAGTATTTCTCAATAATCAGACCAATGTTTTTTGGTTTGAATACAAGTTGAGAGGTTTCTACGATTTTACTTTGAGAAATACAGAAAACAAATGAAAAAAATGCTTTTTTCCCCAAAAATGAAGCATTTCTGTACAACCAAAACAGTAGCTAACCAGAAAATAGTAAGGTCATTTTCAGATTCAGCGCCCTCAAATTACCTATGAGATGTTTGGTGTCTCGACACCATTTCAAAATTTTTTTCTTTTTAACCAGTGTAATTCATACGGAAGAGAAAAATAGTGTCACTTACCTCTTTGACCAATATTAAACTGAGCAAAGCTAAAGGGTGGTTTCAATGCTGATTCTTTATTAGCGATGCTGCAGTACTATTGTTCTATCCACATTGAGTTTATTAACGTCGATTGTGGGCTTAGTATTTCTAATACGTTTTAGTATGTATTGATTAACACACATTTGAAGATGGACAGTATATTGATCTAGTAGTACTTAGGAGTACTGTCAAGTATTTCCAGAGCGAGGTGTTTAGGAGCTCTTTCTATGTTTACGGTGCTCTGTGCAGTAGATCTTTTTTGTAGGAGTAAATAGGTTGTTTGCCAGCATTTTAGAATGTGTGTAGTTCGCAGTTCATATTTATTCTTTTTTTTCTGAAAGTATGTAAAGATTGTAAGATGGATTGACTACGTTTGAAACTTGTTTTGGAAGTAGTTGGGATTATAACAAAATCATGAGGTTTTTAATTGGACGGATAAAACCTTTTCCATTTGAATCTGTACATATCTACAGGCTCGTCATTAATGCCTTAAAGCACAGACTTTCCATTGCATGCATTGATTACACTTTTCGCTTTTTCATGGAAACATTTAGTATAGAACTACTTGTATATTCTTTGTATATTCTTCAAAGAAAAAATGGAAGAAACAATTCTCTATATTCGACTTTTTATTAACCTTCTCATAGATAGGGTTGTCTCAGACATTAAATAAACGATAAGAAACGTCTTAACTCTACATTTATACTCAAGCAAACGATAAAATTTCTCAAAATCCATCCAACCATAATTAAAAATATTGCAGCTGGAGTAAATAGGTGAGTTTCTGTTCCATCTTCATGTGGTACATATTAAACAAAAAAACACCGCTTATGTATGTATATGTGTGAGGGAGTATGAGTTCATGTCTACTCTGTAAACTGGTTAGTCGAGATGCATCGCTTTGTTTATCAAAGGGAACGTAGCAATTCAATAGAAACCGATAAAATAATTTCCCCATTGAAATAACTTTCGAATCGATAAGACCGACTTAAAGACTGTCCTCTGGCCTGGCTGCAGTTAAGTGTTAGAAACATGGAATAAAATGTGAAAATCAGTTATATATTTAGTCAGTATCTATTATAATCCTGTACGATATCCACGTAAAATAAAACTACGCTGCATTGACTATCAATATTTTCAAACGCAGTTACTGCCAACATTAATAATCGTTTACACCAGGGAAGATGAAAATCTCCACATCTACAAGGCATTTCTTCTTAAAACCCAAAAGCCAAGGTTGCTAAGGCTCTCTCATTTCAGATTTTACCTAATGAAATGTAGATATTAAAAGTCTCTTCCCTGGCATGGCTGCATTTCAATGTTAGAAACTTGTTGCAAAATGTGAAAATATCTGCAGTGTATCTTGTATGCATTTCCTTCTTTTAGCATGCTTATGTGTGTATATTCGAGCTAAAGACCACTTAAAACAAGAATGCAATAAAAATGACAAGAACTTATATTAGGCTTGAGATATGACTGTGTATATTTGTATTTATTTTGTTTCAATATTTGTCCTAAAATGGCTTATATGAGCCGAAGCTATCACTCATGTGTATCTATGCTAATATTGACAATTTTTTTATAAGTTCAGATGTTTGTTATAACAAACTATTATCCTCTCGTATCTCAGACATACTACTTTATATAATTTAAAGTCTTACTCCGTGACAACATCTATATCTTTAACATTTATATGGCAGAATTAACAGTCCTTCATACATTTAGTTTTAAAATAACAAACAACATCAAAACAAGCGTTGAAAATGTACCTGAAGTAAATTATTTAATGAAATAGTTATTTTAAGCAACACTTCGTTTGATGCCAGCTAATTAATTTATCTTCATGAAAGCTTTCACAGATAATGTGACCTTCTCAACTATTTGTAATTGAAGACTCGAGTTTTAAACCAGATAAGAGTAGCGAAACAGTGGACAAGGTTCAGAACAATTAATTTTATTTAGATTTGGAGATTAAGGCAGATTGAATTATTGAACATCTTTGGCGTCTGCTAAACAACACGGAAGAGACTAACGTCATTTGTAAAGTATTTTTGTTCTAGCATTTCATTTCTAATCAACTTCCGGTTGGGTTTTATCAATACCTGCTATATTTGTGCCTATTTTGTTAAAATACTTATTTTCATTTTGTGGAGATAAAATTTATACAGATATGAATCAATAGGTTTAATTCATGATTATGCAATTACTGACTTTGAAGGGGGAAAATAGCACAATCAAAATAAGCACCTTTGTTAAACGTCCTTCTTAAATATTTTCAATAATAATGTGTTGTAGACACTTTTAAAGAATGAAGATAATTGTAGTCTGTTTACAATAATGAAATCTCTACTAATAAAGCGTAACAGATATGAAATTTCTGTAAACTAAATAACCTTTTAAATTGCCGTTCATTCCATCTCAGGTGAAATGATGTGTACATACATGTGTAATACACCAATAAATATAGGGGCAACTGAATGCTTTTATTAGCAGGAGTTTTCTAATAAACCTATCGTTAGGCAGCTTAGAGTACACGTTTGAGTTTTACTAGAGTAAATAGAGAGTGAAAAGTTTTAATCATTCCAACTTTCTGTAAAATCTACAAAGATTGCACTCTCTTCTTGGAGCTTGGCATTTTAAGAAATCTAGTGTTGCATATTTCAGAAGGGGTTTTGATTAATATTTCATTATGTCATATGATTTCTATTAATCCTCTTTGATGCTAATATTTCTGCTCTCGTGATAACAAGTTCTTATCAAATATTTTTTTCTGTATATAGTTGAAATAATTAACTATATTTGAAATAATTAACTATAGTTGAAATAATTAACTCCAGCTCATTTATATATAATTATTATAAGCGTCCAAAAGATGTAGTTATTTTGTAGTCTCATTATTGTGTATAATATTTACGCGATTTAAAGAGTAAATATATGCAATATATTTGTCATTGACAGTATTTATTAGATACCACTCATGTTTTTTGCTGTTGTTGGCTAACTAGATATCAACTTTGATCAAAAGTATCTATGATCACAGGCATTCATTATAAGCATTTATTTTCTATTCTCTCATTTAAGGGAAATTTTTCCGCCATTTCTGGCATCATTAGCATTCTTTCTAGTTTTGATTGACCTATAGTTTTATCGGTAACCTTAATCGTTGTCGGTCAAAGTGTTTTCCTTAGCAGCCAAAGTGTTTTAATTTGTTGTTTAACCATAAGTAACCGGTGAACAAGTTGACCGATGATAAAAATCATTCCAGATGTGGCTAACCTTCCCTATACTGTGGCGTAGTGTATCCCAGACTGCATCTAATCTTCCCTGCGTGTTATTGGAGGGGATTTAGGTAGTATTGTCAGTTGATAAATGCTATAAGAACGAGGCTTCTTTGTTTTTTCATGCTGCTATATCCCTTAATGTATTTGTTTAGTACCTTATTGATCTGGATCGATCTAGCTTGTGATGGAATACGCTCCAGCTGAGGCAGTCTAATCACGTTTTGGGACTATCCATTTTAAGTCAGGAAAACAAGATTTAAAAGAGATTTAGTCTCCCTTTCAAGTATGCCGATTGACTACCTAGAGGAACTTAAGTCGGTTTGAAGTTTTGTGGGTGGTAAAGGTGTTTTTTCTGCTATTAAACACTAGCTGTTATATTAAAAACATTATTTCTTTTGATAGAATGTATTATCCAGTTTGTAATTGTCGAGACATAAAATAAGCTCAACCACTTCCGTAATGACATAGTTTCCAGAAAAAAAGCAATATTTGCATTAGTTGATATTGTTAGGGCAGTCTTACACAACATGTGTTAACCGTGGGCATTGTAATGCATGTTATTCAAGGTATATCTAATCCTTTTTGAGATAAGCAAAGAAACGTGTGATGTATTTATCAAACCACGAAAAATTTCATCCCTTCATCTTCTCCGACTACAATTCCTGGGCGGAACGTAGGGGAAGAATTTTCAGGAGCTACCGCCATAGACCCCTATCAGGAGCAATCATAAGCAATCCTCCCATGCTCTACCTCAAAATATTGTGCTACTTAGCTCAGTTTCAAGAATCCATCTTGTTATTCTTTCCTGGAACATTGTAATGGCGTGTCCATCATACTGGAGTTGTGACCGCGCAATATGGAGCAGTAGCGTCTCGATCCCTGATTTCCAACCTATGCACACTGTCAAGTAACGTTACCCCAGAAGACCTTAGCACATCTATTTCGGTCACTTATATTCGCAACCGTATTCTTTAGGTCATGAGTCATGAATCAACATTCATGACCATAGCTGAGGTTTGGCACGAAAACTGCGTGTTTGGATTTTTTGCTAATTCTTCTGAAGACCGAATACTGGAACAGTACCAGTTGCAAGTCTAGCATGCAATTCGGCCTCTTACCTTCCAACTCTCGTGATAGTTGAACTTCTCCACCTGTAATAAATATTGTAATTTTTTAGATGCAAGGCTAAAGAGTTGTGGATAGAAAACAATTGATAATATCATATTCAGTCATAGACAGGTAGTTTAATGTAGTAAAATATGCACATAAGGTCACTAAACTGTACCAGGCATTTTGTTCCATGTACCAGTCTTAGAAAATGTATTATCGAAGTTAAATTTCTAGCATAACGGTACTCTTTGAAAGTGAAGTACTATAGATAAGGGAAATAACCACAGAATATTATTAGTATTTTATTAATATTTCGAAAGGGATATAAAACTCATCTTCGGGTGCATTTAAATTTATAACACTACTCTATCATTCTCGTAATCTTTCAACCGGAGGAACCAGTGAAGTAATCACCATGTTTCATAACCTGCCGAAAGCAGCCACAGGATTTTTGACAAAGTATCTTTACCGTGTGGAAAAGGAAAGAAATATATCAGATATTGTAGTCCGAGAAAATACAATGTTTGAGAGAAGAAAAGCAAAGAAGACAATCATGGTTCAAACGCTTGGATCATAGGTTATATATGCCCTGATTGATTTGAAGCTAAAAATGAAAGGTGGAGAAAAAGAAAAAAAAGTAGTAGTAGTAGTAGTAGTATAAGTAAAAGAAAAGGAATAACAAAAACAGGTTTAAGAACAAGAAAGATATATAAATACCAATGACAAAAATAGCAGCAAATCAATTTCAAGGGTGCCCACATAAACAAGAATTGTTTTTACCCCTGTGAGTTTAGAATATATATATTACCATTCATCACATCTCATTTTTGATACTAGCAACAGCGAGGTTTATTTTTAACTAAACACACATTTAATATATTTTAAGCCTTAAGTTTTTCAAACATTATATTTACAGTTTTCCAAAGACCATCAATTGCGTATATGAAACTGAGATGACTTTTATCATGAATGGAAATTATATTTTAGTTTGAGTTAACTATTATGGGACACTCAATAACAAGTGGGCAGTAAGATATTTTCTAGCGTATTCACGTATGTTTTGATTTTGTATTGTGTTCGTAGTTTGGTTATCTGTACAATTTGACTTTTGATCTTACTAATTGTTACTCTATAAGGACATCCCACTAGTTATAGCTGAGATTAAACAAATATAAGGTCATCAAATGAAAACTTAGTTCTAAGTAAGTGTTCAACGTTCTCAGACATGCGGAGCCGTCATAAACTTGATATTTCAGGAAAGTTATAAAACTGTTCTATTACGAAAAGACATAAAACATCGCTCCCTGTCACACTGTGTGGTGTTTGTGGTACTAAGGTGAATGATATATATATATATATATATATATATATATAAGCATAAATACTCACACATATGTACATATAAACGCATATGTATACGTACAAAGCACACGAACACAAGCATACACATGCAACACATTCATGATTGGCTGAAAAAAAATGATTAATGATTAGATACGAATTCTCATAATAATGATTAAAAAGTAGGACTATTCGTAATATATATTTATTAGAATGTGTGATTGTGTGAATTTATGTGAGTGCACATTCGCGTATGTGTATGGGAGACAGAGACCGAGATAAGAAAGAGGAGGAGAGAAAGAGAGAGAGAGAGAGAGAATGAATGTAGAAAGGAGGAGAGTTAAATTGTCCGGAAAATACGAATGGTAAAGATAGGGGTTATACAATTCTGAAATAAAAAGGAAAAGGTTGGAGATGATTACACACACACACACACACACACACACACACACACACACACACACACACACACACACACACACACACATAGATATGTATATGTATATATATATATATATATATATATATATATATGTGTGTGTGTGTGTGTGTGTGGGAGCTGGCGTGGCTGTTTGGTGAAGATCTTGTTTCCAATCACATGATTCCGGGTTTAGTTCTAATGCATGGGCCCTTAGGGAAGTGCCTTCTACTACCTGGTGGACGAAAGCCATGTAAGTGGATGCAGTAGGTGGAACGTGTGTATATATATAAATTATAATTAAGGGTGTCTAAAAGATACCACCATGCTAGATAGAGCAGCCAAAACCTGACTCTGAAACCACATTAAATGTTCATACAGCACCAGGAGAGAAGACAACGAGACAAAATAAACTAACAAAAAATTTTTGGATAATTCCAAATCCAGGATTTCTGGCTTTGCATAAGAAATGCTTTGCCTCATCGGTGGAATAGACGCAAAACAGTACATAAATACAAATACATATATTCGTATGTTGTATATATATATACAACATACGAATACTTGCATATACGCACGTATACACACATATATATGCGCAGCTACTTGATATGATCGGTATTTTAAGTAACGATCTTATCCTTGTTTACATATATATATATATATATATATATATATATATATATATATATCTACGAGGACTGATCAATAAATATCCTGACTGTTGCCATAGTAACGGTGCTAAAGAACGCAGAGTAACGCTGATTGGCAAAGATTGACCTTCAACTCTGTTGTGCATGTGCACTAAGGTTTAACGTTCTAACTCACTTCCCCTGTTTACAGCAGTGTTTGGAAGGAACTTGTGTAGAGTGAGATCGTCGCATTGACCATGACAGAGAAAGTTGGCATGGTGATACCTGCTCAGAGGCCTTCGCCAAATTGCAGGAAGTGTGTGGAGAATAGTGTATGAGCTGCACACAAGTGTATGAGTGGTTCAGACGTTTCCAATATGGCCAAAAAATGTCGAAATTGACGACATTACTGATGGCGGGTCTTCCCGCAATCAGTACAACTGAGAATAACATCGCAGATATATGTGCAACTGTGAAGGAAATCATCGAATCACCATCCGTGAGTTATCAAAGGACGTGCAGATTAATTATGGTTCAGTTCGGTCCGTTATCACTGAATATTTGAGTATGAGACTCGTGTCTGCCAAGTTTGTGCCAAAACTGCTTTCAGCAGACAAAAAGGACACTCGGGTTTCAGTTGCACAAGATCTCTTTGATAGTGTCAAGAACCATGAAAACTTTTTGGAAGCTTTGCGTAGGTCTCTGAGCAGGTATCGCCAAGCTTCTGGCAAAATTTGATGCAGATTCTCTGCTCAACTTTCACTGTCATGTTCAATACGACGAATATACGCTACGAATGTCATTTCAAAACCCTGCTGTAAACAGTAGAAGTGAGCTAGAACGTTAACACTTAGTCGCATGCACCGCAGAGTTCATGGTCAGTCTGTGCCAAGCGGCTTCACTCTGCATGCTTTAGCTTCGTTCTATGGCAACAGTCCGGATACTTATTGATCATATCATAGTGCGTATGTGTGTGTGTGTGTGTCTTTGTGTTTGTCTCCTCCTCCGCTTCACAACCGGTGTTGCCTTGTTTACCTTTCTGTAACTTTGCATTTCAATGAAAAGAGGACAGTAGAATAAATACCAGGCTTAGGACTAGGGTCGATTTATTCGACTCGGACCCTTTAAGGCGGTACCACAACATAACCACAATCTAGTGAGTGATAAAAGGATAATATCAATATATACTGAATTAGTGTTAGAAAATTCCATTATTTACAGAGTCATAGGAGGTGACTAAAATCTTTTAAAACAGCTTAAAACATTTGTGTTGAACTCGTATGACTTGACGTTGATTCGCCACACTTCGTGATAGTTCATTAAGGTTTGGCCATACTGCTGGTACAGTCGAAATGTGAAAGCAGTTGAATTATAAAGAAAAGTTCGCAATGATTTGAGAAAAGCAGCTTTATAAGAGACTTGCATATAATATGTGAAAGTAGAAAATCTGTTGCACCATCTGCATTTTTCAGGAGGCACAAGATGTAACAGGGTCAAGCACACACACACACACACACACACACACACATACACACACACACACACACACACACACACGCGCGCGCATATGTATGTGGGCATATAATATACATATGCACATCATATATATATGTGTATACATGTATATATGTCTATGCACATGTGTGTATGTGTGTGTGTGTATGTGTAAATATATATATATATATATATATATATATTGGTAAAGATAACAAAATAAGAGGAAATAAAAAGAATCGAGATAATAAAAAATACAGGAATGTCATAATATTAAGATATAAACATATAGCTCCACAAACCGATATATATATATATACACATACATACATACATATATATATATATATATATATATATATATATATATATATATATATATATATATATATATATATATATATATATATATATATATTTATATATAAGTATACATATGAGAAAAGAAACTATAATGCGCAGAAACAATTATCATACTAACAGGGAAATAGTGGAAAGAGTTACATTGGATGTTTCGAACAAAGAAAGTTCGTTTGCTGTAAGAGGCATATATTAAAGTTGTTTTATATAGCGTATACCTGTTACGTTCGATTAAATGGTTAAACTTTTGCAAGGATTTGATCTTTTTATGTGAATTATAGAAAATACGTCCATTTCAAATATTTTTACTATACAAAGTTGGTAGGCTATATTTATTACGTAGTGAAAATTAGTACCTTGAAGTTTACGCTCTCTTTTTCGTTTTTATGGTCTATTTGACACAACTCAGTGTCATTGCTTCTCTTGAAGTTACGGTAAGTGTGTGAGTGTTGTTAGCATATGAAAATGAATAGTTTAGCTGGAAATCCAATATATGACACAGATTTTGAGTAATTACTTACTACGCAAACAATACAGCGAAGTTTACATTTACTTTGTGATAGGCCGTTAATAGAGTTGATGTAATTGGAAGTATGAGTGTCACAAATGCATTATAGTACTTCCATTTTTGTGTGGAGGCGCGTGGCTTAGTGGTTAGGTTGTCAGCATCATGATCGTAAGATTGTGGTTTCGATTCCTGGACCGGGCGACGCGTTGTGTTCTTGAGTAAAAGATTTCATTTCACGTTGCTCCAGTCCACTCAGCTGGCAAAAATGAGTAACGCTGCGATGGATTAGCGTCCCGTCCAGCCGGGGACCACATACGCCATTGAAACCGGGGAACCGGGCCCATGATTTTGTATCTTTTGTCTAATCGCTTTATTACGAGGATGTAAACAACAAACTACCACCAGTTATATAGCGGTGATGGAGAACAAACACGCACACACAGAAATATATATATCATTGAACCACTACTGTGGTTGAATATATTCTTAAGTCCGCCATTTCGTCAATCGCGGCAGCTTCCAAGCTTCACCACTAATTCAGTTCTCACCTAAATTGCAAGCTGTTAATAATCTTAAAGAGGACACCTCCTCAGCTACATTTTGGCATATATAGTTTGAGATTTGGTTCAGTAGAAAAAAGGCAACATCAAAATATCTGCGACCTCAAGGAAAGCAGTAAAGCAGATATTCATCTTCAATTAACATAAATTTTAAAATTTTAAATTAAAAGTATACCTTTCTTATGCTTAAACGATAGAAAAATGCATGAGAAATTTAGAATCGCTAGTCGCATTGAACAAAAATTAATAGAAAAGGAGTTATGAGGTAAAATGTCACGAAATTTCATATCAGTAAGTAAGGAAGTAAGGAAGTAACGCTTATGCAATAAGAATAAAGAATATATTTCTAAAGTTACTGTTTACTCTCTGAGGCGGCGGGCTGGCAGAAACGTTTTTGAGTTCAATTTTCGCTGAGGTTGGCTTTAGCATACAGATTATTTAATTATTTTTTTTTTTTAACTAAGCACTTTCACACTTCCGATGCTGGTAGAATATGTCACATAGTACTAGGTTTATTCTTAACGTTTTTGAAAAAATTTTGTATTTTAGAAGCGGTATGTCGTCTGTTTTTAGGTTTTGAGTTCAAATTTCGCCGAGGTCGACTTTGCCTTTCATCCTTTCGGATCTATTCAATTAGACGTACAGATTATTTAATTATTTTTTTTTTAACTAAACACTTTCAAACTACGGATACTGGTAGAATGTGTCACATAGAACAGGGTTTACTGTTAACGTTTTTGACAAAATTTTGTATTTTAGAAGTTCTTTCGTCAAAAATTGCGGAGTGACAATGGACAAATTGGTATTTAGTAAGTGCCAATATACGAAAGTCTCAGCTTTGACTTACTCTCTAGCTTCTGCCGATGATATATATGCATATTACGTATATGTGTAAAAAAATCTCATCACGCAATCGATCCAATGAAAGAGCCTCTACCTGGTCGCTCGACACGCTAAAAATAGCAGCGGAAGTATCCCCCTACCTACATCATATGCCTACTGTATGTAATGTCTTAGATTATCCCTAAAAAGACGGTTTGCTGAAGGCTGGAATATCTTTGATGATAGATTTCCTGTATCAGGGTTGATTTGAGGCTAAATAAGAACAACACTATGGTCAATTTCTATATTAACACCCGCACGATTTTCACTAAGAAAAAAAAAAAATTTGCGTGGAATCAAGTACCTTGATGCAAATCCCTTATTTTCGTTCGGAAAAAAATGAGGTGGGGTGTTCCTCCAATCCCGGAATCATTGGAAATTTTTTTCGTTGAATGAATTCTTGTGACTTCCTAATATTGCAAAATTAGGTTACTTAAGGTGAGCCTGGTAATTGATGGTTTGGGGGTCTTGTTGTTTGTAACTTTTGGTGAGCCATGGTGCAACCAACAACATGGTAAAAATTCCTGCCATTAATTTGGTGTGGATGGGTAATATCAAATAACTCAATCACAGCATATTTTGAAATGAAACACGGAAAAATTGAAATATTATCTTTCAGTATTTCAGTATGTTATAAGGTAAAATCTTAAATTATTAATTGACACATTATTAATTATCTTATAACAGCAATACCTGGAAAAATCATGGATTACATGGAAAAATTCGAGCACGAAAAGTCATATTCTTAAAATTATAAATCTGGAAAAGTACAGGAAAGTTATTGCACCTGTAAAAGTATAGGACAAGTTATTACATCTGTAAAAGTAGAGGACAAGCGGTACCTATTTAATAGTGATTTTTTAGGTAATTTAAATGTCTTGCTCGCTTACGCTTTGGTATCCCGCTAAATTCCGTTTTGAGAACAAGTTAGGTCTTAGTAGACACAAGATGTGATCTATTTCTAGCACATTGAATGTCTACGTTAGTGGTCAACGTTATATATAAAAATATACTTTAATCCCCTGAGATTGCAGATACTGTTTCTGAATCTCTTTGATTCTTTAAATGTGCTAGCTTCCTGGTAATTAATCGATATTAATTAATATATGATTTTTACCCTATGTTAATGTATTAACCATAACCAAAGTTCTCAAACTAGATATATGCGACACAGTAAATATTTTCTGCAGACATATTCCTGGAATTAGCGCGCCAAAACGAAGACTTTTGAATTTTACCATTAAGCTGTAATTAACAGAACCATATACACGTGCACCTATGACGGTGGGCAATTTTGTATAGGGTTCTGAGGATTATGGTTGCATTACGAATAGGCTGAAGAGAAACAGACAGTCGGTAAGATTGTTAATTTTGAAACCGGTACCTATTTAATAATGATTTTTTAGGTAATTTAAATGTCTTGCCCGCTTACGCTTTGGTATCCCGCTAAATTCCGCTTTGACAACAATTTAGATCTTAGTAGACACAGAATGTGATCTATTTCTAGCACATTGAATGTCCACGTTAGTGGTCAACGTTATATATAAAAATATACTTTAATCCCCTGAGATTGCAGATATTGTTTCTGAATCTCTTTGATTCTTTGAATGTGCTAGCTTCCTGGTAATTAATCGATATTAATTAATATATGATTTTTACCCTATGTTAATATATATATATATCACACACATATACATGGAGAACACACACACACACACACACACACACACACACACACACACATATATATATATATATATATATGTGAGTGTTCAATATAAAGGATTAAATATACAAATATATAAAGGCGATTACGTATTTTCTATCCCTTGTGGTATTTCATCATGGCCGGTATGACAGACTGTAACAGACTGTAATAGACTGGCTGGTTTTCTGTCTTTTATACCTATTCCTTTGGACAGCAGCAGTATGTGTTTGGCTATTTTTAGAGTTGATGCCAAGTTTATTTTTAGAAATGATGACATTTGAGAGATTTTTTGTGTTTTAGTTATAGGGATAAGATTTTTAAACCCCAAGTAGGATAAAATTTAATCATTGTTTGTTAAGAGTAGGTTTGAATTTCTTAATAAAGTCCTTTTCTTTGCATTTTCTCTCAATTTCATTCCGGTTGTAAAGTTTATGGAATGGAAATATAATAAAAGTTTGATGACCACATGTTGCCAGATGGTTACTCAGTGGTATTTGGCGGACTTCTGGGTTTTTAATCTGTTGTCGATGTACCCGTGAGCGTTCCGATGGTGCATTACCTGTCTGGCCAACGTACAGTTCTTCACAATTAGGGCATTTGATGCAGTAGGTTAGATTTCTACTTTTGCAGTTCATGTTCGCATTGGTGAATATTTCCCTGTTTTTGTGTTCATATGTGGGCCGGTATGAATTGATCGGCATGTACCGCATCGGCTATCATTGCATTTGGATACAGTGAATGCTTGATTTTTGTTGCTGAGGTCAAACCTATCTGTGTGTATGTACGTTTGAATGTGTTTGTGTGTGTGGGTGGGGGGGGGGTGTATGTGTGGTTTAAACATCATACGTCTGGCATACGACTGGAATCATGAAGTCCATTACACATTTTCCACCGAAAAACATTACTCAAAGAAGCAGCTGCGAAAGGTCTGTGGCCGTAGCCAAGACAGTAGAACCTCTAGTTGTTCAGGGAACCTTAGTCGTAATGCACTGGAGAAGATAAACTGCAGTAACTACGTTGGTTCAATTATATCCTGAGTTCAAACTCCAGGTTACTTTCTCCATGACATGTTTAAGATGAACACCACTGAATACCACTGCCTAATTAATCATATATGGAATATTAATATATTACTAAAAAAAAAACTAGAAATATATCATAAAACCATCCGCTGTATTCACGTATTTAGAAATGAAATACTGAAACATACGCATATAAATGTATATATAAATATGCAAATTATAAATCATGCACTGAAATTCTATTATTATTATTATGTCATAATTCAAATTATTTAAATTTTAGATGGATCAATTTCTTATCCGACATATTTATGAAGTGAGAATGACAAAGTCTGTAGGGAAGGAAATTAATCTGAAGGAGAAAATATAGGCCACCTGAAAGTTTGTATAAATGTTTGGGATAACAAAACAGAAAGAATGGTTAATGGAAGCTATGTAGGAAGCTGCTTAACAGAGAGAAACAAGGAGGTGGAGAGAAGAGTAATAGTATGAAATATGTAGAGAAATCAAGAGGAAATAATAAAACTGAGGGTTAGAAGCAACAGAAAACGTCATGCATACATCACTTTTAGCGGAAAGTAGAAGCAATTTTATTTTAATCTCCATTAACATCTGTTTATTTGGTGACAACGATCTAGCAAAGAAGAGCAAGATATACATACACACACACACACACACACACACACACACACACACACACACACACACACATATATATATATATATATATATATACATATATATATATATATATATATATATATATATATATATATATATATATATATATATATATATATATATATTAAAAAAACTATAAAGAGAAAATTACAGGATATTGAGGTCAAATTGAAGAAAGAAATGTTCGTTGTAATATATCTAAAATGGTGTAGAATTGCTCTGAAAATGAAATCAAACGAAAATATTTCAAAGGCATCAAAATAATTTCTCAGGCACGGCAGATATTCAATGGAGCATGAAAGGAATTTTTAAAAATGCGTTTGATAAAAACTCACAACCCAGTTTTCTTATTAATAAGAAATACTGGAATACATAAAATATGAGATTAAAGAAACAAATATGTGGGATAATGGAAAGTCCTACTTAACTAGTTCCACTGAATACTGATTGGTGCTGAGTTCAAATCTAAACCTAATATATAGTTGCGCCCCACAGCAACGTACTTACTTCTACATTATCTAACTTCACATAACTAGTAATAGTTGAGACTAAGCATTTCTGAGAGGGTAACCCGCAAAACATTTGTGTTTCACCCAGCGGCACTTGTTACATCTGAATTAAACCTTATGAATTCAGATAGGTGGAATTAATTATTACAGCAATCAGATCTATTTTTTCACTCTATAGATCTTTGTTATTCTTCAAAAGATAAATGTGTTTCAAACGATATCTATTACGTTTGGTAATTCTAGGTCCTGTCCAATAAAATTTTCAATTATTTCAGATTCAGTCCAACTTAAATGAAGATATATGCTGATATAGCAGCAGCAGCAGTGTAGTATACATGGGTATAATAGTAGCAGGAGCAAAATTGTAGTTGAGTGCAGGCCTGATGTTTGGAAAGTTCGGAAATAGATCTACCCTTACTGTTTTTGTGGGAAAGGGAAAAACCTACTGTATGCAATAATTGTTTTGCATTCAAGAAATGTTCCTTGGTTTAATCGGATTACCTTAAAATAGTTATGTATACGTGTATAAATACATTTTATATGCACGTATGTATGTATGTATGTATGTATGTATGTATGTATGTATATATATATATATATATATATATAGGCGCAATGGCCCAGTGGTTAGGGCAGCGGACACGCGGTCATAGGATCACGGTTTCGATTCCCAGACCGGGCGTTCAGAGTGTTTATTGAGCGAAAACACCTAAAGCTCCACGAGGCTCCGGCAGGGGATGGTGGTGAACCCTGCTGTACTCTTCCACCACAACTCTCTCTCACTCTTACTTCCTGTTTCTGTTGTGCCTGTAATTCAAAGGGTCAGCCTTGTCACACTGTGTCTGTGGAGTGCTCAGCCACTTGCACGTTAATTTCACGAGCAGGCTGTTCCGTTGATCGGATCAACTGGAACCCTCGACGTCGTAAGCAACGGAGTGCCAACAACAACAATATATAGGCGCATAGTAAAACCACTGGAAGTGAGGGGGCCCTATATATAGCCACAGCATACCTCTAGGAAAGGGACACACTGATGCAAAACCTACCGGTTTCACATGATTGCTAGTCATCTTGCTATGGCCTGTCAGGCAGCAATAATAAATAACGTGGACGCAGAAAGTGGCTCTTGTTTTGCACAAGCGTTTATCACTATGATCCAGTAATGTAAGATGTTTCTTCGTGATGACCTTATTTGCCATTCCACCTATTCAAACTCCTATCGAGATGGAAAAGTTGCGACATGCGCAGACTTTACCAGTTAGAAGCGCACAGTAAGTTACAAGTTTCGTCTGTAATCTATACTAAAGACCATGCAAATTTGCAGCGAGCCTCAATAGTTATTTCAGATATCATGGCCACATAGTCAGCAATGCTAGTGACACACACACACACACACACACACACACACACACACACACACACATATATATATGTAGAAATAGATGGAGAAGTAGATAGATAGAGAGACAGAGAAGTATATACATTTATATATAACTCATGTACCTAACCATGTGATTTTCTCATTACATTCTGTTCCTATTTCCATTTCCTTTTTCCTTCCATTCCCTGATTTTCTTCTACATATCCGACGGAGGGCTATGCTCAAAACGTCACACCTTAAATTTTAACTCTCCGCTTAACTCTGTCTTCCAGGTTATAATACTCAATGTGAACGTCCTTCTGTGTTTGTTTTTGAATTCATCGTTCGTTATTGATTTGCCTACACACACACACACGCAACACACTCACAAATGCACAAACACAAATGCACACACACAAACAAACACACACATATGCACACAGGCACTATCACACACACACGCGCATATATATAATTTGTGTGTAAGTGTGTGAATGTATTTGTTTATGTGACGTCTATATATATGTTCAAGCATATTAGTAAGGTAGAGCACATAGAAATGTTTCGTATGTATGTATTTATGTAGATGTGTAATATATTAATTACTGGGCATTATAAATTACTGTTTAGATGTTGCATTGATAACGTTGTCGAGAAGGAGAGAGTAAGTGGAGATTTCTCTCCTAATGAAAGATTAGTAAAAGTTTTAATTCAATGTGTGTCATTATCATTTTTTTTTTCTGTCGGTAATAGATAGAGAGAAAATCAATACACTAGAGTTATTTTATACATTAGAAGGAATAAACCGGGACACGTTGATGATGATGATGATAATGATGATGATACTGATGATACTGATGATGATGATGACGACGACGATGATGACGATGACTGTATTCGTGATGCTTCTGATGATCAAGATGATGATAACAACAAAATTCACGATAATGATGATAATGAAGATGTGTTTGGTAATGATGATGATGAAGGTGTGTTTGGGGATGATGATGATGAGGAGGAGGAGGAGGAGGAGGATAAAAGAATTAGTGACAACAAGTAAGGGGAATAAATGAGATTCACCGTCTTTGTGTATCACTAATGTTAATTAGCAAATAGTGAAATATCAATAAACTAAGGGATAGTATTATGAAGAAAGATAAAACCGAAATTATAAAGCAAGTCATGTTCAGTTAAGGTTTTTTACTAAGTTCTACATGAACGTCTTTTTTAGACATATTTACCGATGTAAAAAAAAAAAAAAAAATTGGTTCGAAATCGAGTCGCCGTTTTCTATGGTCAGACGATTATTTTTTATTAGTTAGCTTCTGAAAGACTCGCAGTCCTCAAAGACTTGCAATTGTCAAAGACTTTACAGTCCCTCCAAGAATGGTGAAATCAGGAATGTTCATGTTGGTCTAAAATCTCCACAGATGTATGTGGAATATAAAGGAATAGTGGATGTTGCATATTAATGAATTCCTAGAGAGGAGAAAAGGGGCGTTTTGTTTAGCACGGTGTATCAGATTGAGATATAAGGAGGATGGGGGTGTAAGGAACGATGCATTGAATGAATTTATATGGGAACAGTAGTAAACTGTAGTACATAGTTGATAAATTCGCGGAACAGACACCGTAGAATTCTTGTTCTGGAAAAGATGGCGAGCTGGCAGAAACATTAGCACGTCAAGGAAAATGCTTTGCGGGATTTGGTCTGTCATTACGTTCTGATTTCAAATTCCGTGGAGGTCGAGTCCAAATCCTGCCAAGATAAACTTTGCCTTTCATCCTTTCGAGCGTGCTAAAATATAGTGCCAGTAATAGGATGGGGTAAATGCCATTAATAGGATGTGGGTAAGTGCTATGAGGTAAGTGCTATTAGGTAAGTGTCATTAATAGGTAAGTGCCATTAATAGGATGGAGTAATTTACTAGGGTAAATTTCGATTACATTTAGTCCAGTAAATGTAATCGGCTTACGACTCCCATACTATTTGTTGGCTAAAATTAGAATGATATTTATTATTATTGGTTGTAGTAATGATAGTAGTATATGAAGAATTATATATAGAGTAATAAGGTACCATCAGTGGGATAATGGTTATAGAATGTTGATGATGTGAATATTTTCGTACATACGATCCAGAACATATATGCCGAGGGTACAATGCCTTCTATGCGAACGTATTCTTTTATGGAATTCACTTATGCTTTTATGCAAAAGCATTTTGTAATTTCACGGAAATTTCTTCAATAGGTGCTTTGTCTTACAATTGTAAGAGTAAGTAAATGAGATTCTAATACGTTCATGTCTTTCTACCGTTGGGAATTAAAATTGGATAATAAAATAAAATTTACAGCTTCATGATAATAATACAAATATGATTGTGATTTATCCTCTTTCCATGGCCCTTACTTTTTGTTCGATCTAGAGCGTTGAAAAAGAAAATCTGAGGAATTTGAAATTAATGTGAGCATATTCAAGAATAAATATTGTACACTAGTTTTGTCATGGTGCTTCCAATTTTATCAATTCATAGTCTCTGTTTCTATTGACTAGCAAAGTGATTGGGGATTCAATAATAAATAATGTGAAAAAAATCCTCTATGTCATTTTTTCGTTTCCCCAAGTATAAGGAATTTCAGTGTAGTGAATCAGATAGTGAAAGTTTAAATCATTTCATTACAATCTAAAGTGGGGAGATTAAGTGGAAAATTCTTTTACGAATGGAAAAACTCAATAAGAAAAAGTAAAACATAAGCGTTAGCTATTACTCGCATTATAACGATTACTACATTACTATATTACGGAAGAAAGTTTCGAAGCGTTATTGCAGTAGGTCCCATCTATACTTTATGTTTATTTTTCTGAATACCTTTCATCTGCGCTCTAATTTCATAAAGTGCTCATATATTATCATATTCAACTTTTTGATCGAATTTTAAGCACACGCACACACACACGCACACACATACACCCACACATACACACACACACACACACACACACACACACACACACACACACATATTAAACCGCTGTCATTCGAAATAAATATGATGCAAATCTCTCTCTCTGTATATATATATATATATATATATATATATATGAACGAAGTTTAACAAATGCTATATATGGAGTGTGTATTGATTATGCGTATTTTTTTCTAATTGTTTATATTCACTCAATCCTACCAAATATTTTGCTTTCTTTTATAAGTAAAGCAGGTGAAGGCATAGTATCGGCAAGTGAGACTCAAATGTATTTTGATATCTCTTTTAGGATGGTATCTAGAAAAGCATTACTGCCTTTTTTAAAATGATGCAACCATTTTTTAATAAATATTATGATGTGGGAAACAGAGAAACTCATTCTGAATTTCCCAAAATAATGACTCTATCTGTCAAAGTGTTGCTTACAAACGCTATAATCTATTTTTCTCTTCAGTATTTTATTTCTTTACTAGAATAGTCTATGATGCTCTATGAATGATTGTATACATACTCACTGTCCACCGATTCATTTTTCTTCTGCCATCTTCCTTGTATTAATTCACGATGTTGTGAGATGTTTTCTGTGTTGAACTCATCTCTATAATTACCAATGTGAAAGATTTCAAACTAAACCATACTAATATTACCATGCATTTCAGCATTTAAATATTATGTTGACAATAATAAATTATATTTCTAAAAAGAATATGTATTATTGCACGAAATATTCTAAAACTGTGTGTGTTATGCAAATAATTTAGTGATCATATTTCTAACTTAGTTAATTTGCATCGAAGCACAATCATGATTTGGCACAAATTTAGAAATGAAGGATTCTACTGAGTTCAATGTGTTGCAATGCATAGATACCTGTAGCAGATGATAAAGTATTGGATAAACTGAAGGTAATAATTTGCTGTAATATTGTACGGCTGCAACAGCCATATTGATGTCATTAAGAGTTATTCTAGCTTCTGTGCAGATAAATCATTACAAATATGTTTATAGCTAGTATAGTTATATACAGTTTTGAAAAAAAAAAGAACTCAAAATATAGGTTTAAAAACGATTCAATTTCTTCTGACATTCACAAACGCAGGTACATACACACCAACAGCTTTGCTAAGGCAACTATTTTGCATCCCACCCAAACTATATACATTGACAATTTACAAGATGGGAATTACAAGATCAGTTTAGAATTTATGACTGTTTCCTGTTATGTGCTTTATTACGTACGCGATTTTATAGATAGAAAATTAGATGCGCTACTTTGATATGCATGCTGTAATATCATATTATTAAAGGCTACAATGGTACAGGTTTGTTAGAAATACTTCTGAATAGTAAATACCCATAACCCCTTTATTAGAACAGTGTGTGAGAATACTGTAATTTTCTGACAATTTATTCATTGATGGGAAGAGGAATCAATCAAAGCAGATAAGTATCGCCTTATATTGTTGATACCTTCACGAAACAAATAGCAATGTGCCTTGATTGGACATAACATTTTGTCCCTGTAAATTAAATTCATGAATCGGCCATTAAATATTATTAGCTGATAGCTGGGACTCCATTTTAGTATATAATTTATAATAGCAATTTTCAGAACCTATATGGTCGATTGACTTTTCATCTACCAGCCAAGGATTGATTTGTTTGCTTCGCAAACTGAATGTTATCTCGAGTCACTGACAGCAACATTTCGATCTAAGTCGTCCAGTCTCCTTTGCTGTAAGCTGCAGTGGTGATTCTAAATCTTTCCATCAGTATGGAAGAGACGAAAAACTTCTTCAATGTTACCTTTATTATAATCATTATAGGAAGATGAAGTTTTCAGTAGTGACCCCACGCCATCCCATTAGAAAAACGTAGTTAGAAAATATATATTGCTTCTGTTTTGAGTGCGTAGCTTGTTAATTATGAAGCGGGAGTATAGTGAAATATATTGTAGATTTAACAGCTCCTAGAATTTTACTTGTTTGTTTGATTTCCTTTATCTCAAAATTCTGAAAATGGACATGCTTAAACCCTTAATAGGATATTGTAACACCATTGATTAGTTTTTCGTCATTCAATATTCCAAGATCAAGTTAACATTGTACAATTTCGTTTAAATTCTCTCCAATGTAATCACAACTTGAAATCGCCCTTTCAGAGGAGTAAGACAAATACAATGGTTCAAACCGAAGCTGAACGTGCCTCAAGACATGGATTGTTGGAAGCCCTTCACACTTCTACGAGTGATAATTTGAATTGAAATCATTCAAATTACAAAATACAAATTTAAGGGAAGCATGTACATCAAGACCAAGACCAATTGGATATGAGATGGGAACATTTTCTGGTTGCAGCAAGCAGAAATTGATAAACTCAATCAACAATAATTCTCCACTACAAATATTGACACAGTGGCGGATCAAGACAATACATAATAGGAATCTCAAAGGAAAGTGGATTGAAAGAAGGGATCGAACATCAGGCTACAGCAGTTAGTTTTAGATTCCTTTTTCCATTATCACTTTTAAAACCATGTAGGTCTAACATTTATCTTTTTTGACTAGGAACAACGGCAATTTTAAGCTCAATGTTTTTAACTCTGACACACATACACATACACACTAGTGAGCACATAAATACAAAGCAAGGTGGAAAAATATTACTCGAATACCAAAGGTGGAGTAATATACTTTTTATTAAAGCTGTGAAATTATCACTAAACCGTTACTCAGAGGTTCACGTTCTCGTTCGTCGGACAGTTCCGATGAAACTGTCCGTCGAACGGAAACGTGCACGCTTCTGTTTCATCTCTGAGTAACAGCTCTGCCATAATTTTTCAGCCTTTATATATATACATACACACACACACATACACACACACACACACACACACACACACACACACACACACACACACACACACACACACACATATATATATATATATATATATATATATATATATACACATACATATATACATATATATATATATATATATATATATATATATATATATATATACATACATATATATATATATATATATATATATATATACATACATATATATATATATATATATATATATATATATATATATATATATATATATATATATATATATATATATATATATATGTGTGTGTGTATATGTATGTATACATATATATATGTTTCAAATTTATACTCACTTTTGTATAACCAATTTATAAATGCTTCGAAACCATTAATAACCGTCTATCCATGTTTTGAATAATTTTACTTTTATTAGCCCAATCAGTATATTGCCAGTGACGAAATCGTGTTCGCCTGGATTCCATATCTCATTCTTTCAGGTTGAATGTCGGTAATTGGGCCGATTTAACCAGTTATTTCATGCACCCATTATACGCATTTTGACGTATTTATACGCATTTTGGCGTATTCATACCAGGTTGAGACAACTGATTTTTAGCAACATATATCTCTATATTATATAATTAATATGATATAACTTGTTCTCCAATTCTTGTTGAATTCTTTGTTCAAACATTAATTGTTTATTCTTGATCTTATATAGCTTTTAATGAGTGGTGAAAAGATTGCAGTTAGAGCCAGTTTGAGCTACCTGTGGGAAAAAAGTACCGAGTGCAACGACAGCGGTGAAAGAAATTAATATGTAAGGCCTAGAAAATGTCAACGAACGTGTGGTACAAAACTGGTTCTAACGTTTCAAGGAAGATGATACCACCCTCAGTGAGATCCGTCTGTAATGGAAGTTGAAGCCTTTCTTGAAATTTCTGAACAACAGCCAAACACAAACACTTGTATATTGTCGGCAAAACTGAGCTTGGCCTTTTTAAAAGACGCTGTCGAGGAGTCTCTCATAAACTAACCAATGACAAGGTTAAAAAACGAGTGAAAATTTGCCAACGTCTACTGGTGGAAATTTCAAGATTCTCGTTTCTGGTGTCGAATTGTAACTGGGGAAGAAAATGTATATATATATATACTTACACATAAATACAAACATACATACACGCATACAAACACTCACGCCTATACATGTATTGAAGTTAATACAGTTTACGAACTGTTTCTGCGAGTTTAACTAATTATCGGTTCCTTAAAACTCGGACCATGACTTAATGAAGTTTACAGTTTGAAAAGAAATCACTATTTTTCTCCACCTTTGCTTTCCATTGGTATTTCCTTTTCTCCTCCTTGTTTTGCACCTACGTTATCATTCCGGTTTCTCTCTCCCTCCCTCCCTCTCTCTCTCTCTCTCTCTCTCTCTCTCTGTATATATATATATATATTGTATACTGTATATGCTTGCAAAAATGAATAGAAATGGCTCTTCTGAAAAGCCATTTCTATTAATTTTTTTCAAATATACTGCATCAAGGTTCTATTCCGCTATATATAATATTCTATCAACTATATACTTACTTCATGCTATTTAGCTCAAGGCAAAATGACGAAAAGAAACGCAAATAATAAAATTGACTTACTCTTCTACTATATTAACGACTAGATATAAAATCAGATTATTTAAGGCAGTGTAATGAAAATAGGAAAATCACCTATAGTACGATTTGAACTTGTTGCGTGGTGGCGAAGGATAGCTAAATATTGTAATGTATTTATTTCGCACTGTAACACCTTGTCCATCACCATCACTACTAACGTTATTAATATATATTAATGATTTCTTTATTAAATAAGATGATGTCTCTTAATTTACGCATGAATGCGTATCTCTCAGATACAATCAACAAATAACCAACTAGCAACTGACATCTGAATGTCTTTATTCATTTCTATAACTCTCCCAGGCATTTTTTGCACTGGGCGGAGTTGGGAAATAGACTAATAGAATACAGTAAAGTCCTGACATCTATTTTCCAATGACTTCCAATAATTTGGGGCATACTCAAAATATCTTATATTGCTATTTGAAACTTTATGGCTGGAGACACTTTTCTTTATATGATTTATGTTATTTTTGTAGCATTTTTATCTATTTTGCATTTTTTATAGAGTCGGATAATGGTAATAGCCGAGACAATAATAATTTCGGTTGGTTTATCTAATGTGTTTTTCTAACGAAATAAAGTACTTGAGATATTAATTAAAAGTCAGTCTATCTTTAATTAAACGAAACATGGCAATCTCTATTAAATAGGTAAAGATACCTAACCTGCAGATGCGAACATGGATTGTTATATATATTTTCCCAAATCAAAGTAAAATGAGATGTTTAAAACATGCATTGAAATGGTTTTGTAGACACTGTTCACGATGAAGTTTACCGCTCGCTCTCTCTCTCTCTCTCTCTCTCTCTCTCTCTCTCTCTCTCTCTCATTATTTCTCCAGTACACGACAAAATTAAGTGAAGTAAAATATTATAGTATACGTTATTAAAATACCACTCGCTCCTTTTTTACTATCAGTACAAGTGCAATTTAAACTCTATTTCTCACCGTAAACGAACTATTGTTTTTATATTTTGTCATATATTTCACTTATTTTAGACCTTGGACTACACACAATCTTTGAATATTTAGTCAAATAAACCCACTTATTTTGGCGCGCGCGCGCACATACACACACACACACACACACACACACACACACACACACACACACACAGAGGCTTTGATCAACTCGTGAATATATCAGAAGAAACTTGCCCTTGGGCAAGTGTCTTCTACTATAGCCTCAGGCCAACCAAAGCCTTGTAAGTGTATTTGTAGACGGAAACTGAAAGAGGCCCGTCGTATATGTGAGTGTGTGTGTATATGTTTATGTGTCTGTGTTTGTTCCACTCACCATCGCTTGACAACCGATTTTAGAGTGTTTGCGCCCCCGTAACTAAGCGGTTCGGGAAAAGAGACCGATATGATAAGCTCTAGGCGTAGAAGGAATATTCCTGGGGTCGATTTGTTCAACTAAAGGCGGTGCTCCAGCATGGCTGTAGTCAAATGACTGAAACAAATAAAAGAATAAAAGGATTTATAAATATATATACATATATATATATATATATATATATATATATATATATATATATATATATATATATAGGGGGTGTGATGCGTTTGTGTGTGTGTGCACGCGTGTATATGTTTGTGCCTGTGTCTATCTTAACTAAGGAAAAGCCACATTATTGTGGAAGATTCCTATCACTAGTGTTCGTATGTAGAACGATACACGGAATACACATAGCAAAATAGAAGGAGCTATTGTTAAAAAAGTATCTAGTTACGCCTTCTTGCATGTATTTCATTAATTACAATATATATTATATAAAGGAGACCTTATAATAAGTTTTCATTATGAAATCTTCAGAGCTTGCATAGCTTAGGTGAACAATCTTTAAGAACTATGATGGATATCGGACAGTGTCATGTTAAGTACAGTGTCAAATGTGTGAAAGAATTTACACCGACCAGTACACACATAATCGCATTCATACACACTTTATGTTCATATATATATATGCACCTACTTATATGCACCCATGCATACCATACACACATGCACACACATACTCACACACACAGACACACACAGATACACGCACACACACATGCACATGCACGCACACACAGAAATATATATAGAGAGAGATTGACATACATAAATACATTGTATATGTACATACATGTGTGTGTGTGTCTTTATACGCATGCAATGTCTTATATTGACACACGCACGCCAAACTCACATTCCTGCGCCACACACACGCAAACTCGATTGAAATCAGAAGGACAATCGATTCGTTTATTTTTCAGTCCATTTCTTTCTGTTGGTCTGTAGAAACAAATTTTCTTGGATTTTTTTGTTTAGCTACATAGTATAAGATGGCCGAAAGTACTAAAAATAGTGAACATATGCTTAATATTTTACACTTCTTTTCCACCGATAAATATATTCTATGTACGAAAAATTAATTACCGTCTGGAGCAATTTTAATTAGATTTTTATTTTAATATTTATCACTATAGATTGTGTAGTTTCCTAGTGTATGTGAATTTATGAACTGGATACACATTCAAACACACACACACGCACATACACGCTGCGCGGGTACACACACATGCATACACATACCCCTATTAGGCATAGGAAAGCTTTTCTATTACCACGTAGTTAGTAATACAGAAATCAATACTTTTGGCAGCGTAAATATTTGATAACTATGATTAGAGTTCCAGCATAGAGCAATTCTAGTATTGAAAGATTCACGTCCCTGTCTCAAGTCAGCTTCGTGAACAGGATATATCAGGCAGTCAAGAAAACATCATTCAATATTTTGTTGATTTGCAGTTTGTTTTGAGTACTGGATAAAGGCCTGTGAAGTTTCGGATATTCGGGTGTCGCATTTAAGCTGGTTGAATACTCATTTAAGATGATTCCCGGTAACTAGAAGTTAAAGTTTTCTGCTGTTGCGATAACGATGAAATTCATTTTTAGCATGCAGAGTCCACCGTAATATTTGTAAGGAGTGTACTTGTCGCTGGACCAAAATATTGTTTAGGTGATGCTAAATTCGGTAATGTCTGATACAAACAAGTCCGATATATGTGTGATTCAGGATGTTGTATGTTTTCTCGGACCGACAATGTATTTCTCCTTTGTTTTTGGCAGCAGAAGTTGTTTAATTTTACTTGGTTGTCGAGACAATTCGCATAAGTTGTCCAAGAATTTTATGTCTGGTTTCTTGAGAAAGAATGCATTGTCACGCTAATCAGTACACGTCCAACTTCATTATTATTATTATGATCATTATTATTATTATTGAGTGAGAGAGCAGTGCATGCCATCAAAGTGACACTGGGGTAAAATATACGAAGCCCATTATACCCATCATGCCTACCCGTCTGATAAGGGTACACCAGGCACATGCATCACAACCATATGTGCGCGACATGGTGATCTCATATTATCTCCACATTTATCCCCACATTTCATATTATTATTATTATTATTATTCGAAAATATAAGGACACGGATCGTGTGTCGTATAGCCAGCTGGAAACGATTTCTCCTGTGGCTAAACAACAGAAGCATTCGCTACTGGGGCCTGCCACATCATGGGACTGCCACATTATGGGACTGCCACCAATTGGACTGCCACATTAGGTTGGAAAAAAGTCGTCACTTTATTATTATTATTATTATTATTATTATTATTATTATTATTATTATTATTATTACTAGCTGGACCCGTAAAAACTTTACGGAAAATATAAAAAATGTAAGCATCTGTAAATTGTGTGCTGGTGCCATGAGAAATGTTTCTATATTGTGAGACTTACAGTAATATCCAATATTGGCTGAGGACCCAGTATATAAAATACTGTAATTGATTATATTGTAGGAAAGTAAAAGTAACATCCAATATTTTTTGTGGTTATGTATCAGTCTACTCTGAAAATACTGATAAACATTTAAAAACACAAACAAACGCCACTTTCCTTTCAGTCACCACACCCTTTCTGTCTCACTCCTCTTACTCCCCCTCTCTCTCGCTTTACCGTTCACTTCAAGTGTACTTTCTCTGATTAACACATTTTATTTTTATTTTTCGTTCTACCTCTCCCTTAAAGTGTAGAAAGGTAACAGTAACATCCACAGGTATTTGCCTATATATATATATATATATATATATATATATATATATATATATACTAGCAGTATTACCCGACCTTGTCCGGGTGTGACTCATTATGCCATCTACGATAAGTCTTGCTAGCTGAAAATCAACTAAAAAAGAAAGCCTTACAACGAAAAAACCCTTATGATGTAAATATGTTCATAATTCAAAAGACGATGAAATTAATAGGGAAAGTCTGAAAGCTGTTTTGCGTAAAATTATTAAGCATACGTAAATTTCATCCGTGTAATTGGCTATAGAAATGCTTGTGCAAAACAACTTTTTGCGCTGCCCTGATTATACATAGCAGGGTAATCCCTTTTCACAGGAGCTAGGATAGCAATTTGTGATGAAGCAATTGCTGGCGATCTGTTGCTAAACAGTTTTGCCAGAATTCTATCAGATTGGGCAGGTGTTGATGCACCATTTTGCATTATGTTCAAAGTAGCTACTGAAATGTGGGGAATTGCTGCAGTCTGTGGCTGTCATTTTAAACCGGTTGCTGTCTTTCCCCAGCAAACTCTCTTCTTTGGAGGCATAATCTATGTATATATTAAACAGAACAACAAAAGTTATAATAATTGGCAGGGTCGGTACTTTTCACATATCTGTAATTTTTCAGATTAACACCCGCACGATTACCCAACCCTAATCCTAAACCTAATCCTAACACTAACCCTAACACTAACCCTAAACCCTAACACTAACCCTAACCCTGACCCTAAAAAACGTAACCGTAGCATTAATCCTAAACCCTAACCCTGACCCTAAAACCCTAACCCTAAAACCCTAACCCTAACACCCTAGTGAAAATCGTGGTAAATTTACAAAACATTGACGAACATGAGTTATATTTTACTGAATGATTGTGTACTTGCACGTGTATGCTTTTGAGAGAGCGAGAGAGGAAGAGGTAGAGAGGGGGAGAGAATGGAATAGGGGTGGTAAAAGTTTTCTTATGACTGCTTCTCTTCACTGCCTATTACTTCATTAGAAATCTAAGGATGCACATAAGCACATAATAGAGAAAAATGAAACAAATATGGACAACTTGCTCCGAAACACCACAGAGTGGGGAACACTTCTCAAAAATAACCTGCAGCAGTTTCCATCAAAATTCCTACATGCTTGAAATGTACATACATCAAGGTACATTTGTACAAAATTACATGAAAAAATATTCATTTTCCTGGAAGTTAAGAGGAATTTAAGTGGAATTTCCGAATATTGTACCCCACCCCCTTCCAAAACACTTTCACCGAAATCTTTTGTATATTTGGAATCTACATAATAAATAATATATGCATAGAAAATTTCATTAACAAATATTCATTTTTATGAAAGTTATGACCTTCCAAAGTTGGGGGATACAACTCTGTAGTTATGCCATCAATGTTTTGTAAATATACCACGATGCGAATGACTGTGTTTACTTGCACGTGTATACGTTTGAGAGAGCGAGAGAGGAAGAGGGGGAGAAATGAATAGAGATTGAGAGCAATGTGTATGTTGTTGTCACAGGTCAAGTATGTGTGGTTGTGTGGGTTTTTACGTATCTATGTTATGAAAAATAGGTAAAGAATACTGAGATGAAAGTTTAATCTATGACGTTGTATGTATCACTTTCTCTCTCTCTCTCTCTCTCCCTCTTTAACTCTTACTCTCTATATTTTTATGTTGAGCGCGTGTGTAAGAATTGCGTTCCAGGTAGAAGGGATCAAATATAAAAGTTGCTAGAAACAACATCCAAATCTCCTTTAAATCGCACAAAGTAAACGGAATTTTAAAAATCTAATTTCTGCACTGGAAAGTTCACATCGAGAAAATTCCATTGATGTAAAAATTTTTACGAAAAAGTGGAAAATGTGGATTTCTATAAACTTTCAAAAAGGCTTCACACAAACACACAATTTCAGATTTATATATTAAGATATATATATATATATATATATATATATATATATATATATATATATATATATATATATATATATATATATATATATATATATATATATATAGAGAGAGAGAGAGAGAGAGAGAGAGAGAGAGAGAGAGAAAGAGTGAGAGAGAGAGAAAGAGTGAGAGAGAGAGGCAGACAGACAGAATAACTGCCTATAGATAGATAGACTCGATAGCTAGTTTGATAGATAGGCTAACAGATCTGTATTCGTCTGTATTTTTTTGTTGATAGATTTATCTCCGGGCATAGGTTTTTTGATGTTTTTAAAGTTATGAATTGTTCACTCTGTCTGTGTTAGTTCGAAAATAAAAAAATGTTTTGTTTTTGTTTGTTTTTGCTTCGTTTGTGCCACGTGTTTTCATATGCGTGTATGTGTGTCCTGTAAATTTCACGTGTGCAAACATTGGGATGAATGCGTAGTCCTATGGGTATTAAAATGTATATATAATTGTATAGACATTCGAGTGTATGCGTAATTACTCAAGTCATGTATTTACAGTTTTGTTCTATTTATATTTTATAGTTTGTAAACTTTCCGATGTTGATTTTGCGTGTGTGTTTCGCACATATTTCACTGAGACATCGTGCATAGGAGAAACTGTGTATGCCAAGTTTGTATGGCAGTGAAATTTCGTTTTTGTGATTATTTTCGTTAGAAGGCCACTTCCTTCAAGTCTTCCACAGGTTCCTTTATCTCATTCCACCGATGTTAGATTAAATTTGTTTTTGAATGGAGAGTCCAATGTAGCACAAAGCAGTGCGTATCATCAAAGTGATACCGGGGTGTTATTATTATTATTATTATTATTATTATTATCATTAAGGCGGCGTGCTTGCAGAATCCTTAGTATGCCGGGCGAAATGCTTACCGGTATTTCGTCTGCTGCTACGTTCTGAGTTCAAATTCCACCGAGGTCGTTTTTTGCCATTCATTCTTTCGGCGTCGATAAATTAAGTGCTAGTTACGCACTGGGATCGATGTAATCTACTGTCCCCCTTCCCCAATTTTCAGGGCTCGTGCCTATAATAGCATGGATTATTAATATTTTTGTTTCATCAATGGAGTGGACACTTCAATTTTAAATATTTGTTCTACCAGGAGATTTTGAGATAGTGAAAGTCGTAATATTTGGGCTAAAAAAGAAAAACACCTATTGGACTGTAAAAAAAGTAATGGCTGACAGCTAAAATTTCAGACGTAAGCCAAAAAATGTAGTTGCAATTTGAAAATGAATGAGAGCTCAATTTGAGAAGTTAAAGACTGCACTTTTGAATAATATAGACGGTAGCTGAGTGTAGATGATGGTCTATGTATTGACAGTTTGTTTTGAAAATAGCTACATAGGAGTCAATAACGCAAAGGAATAAATTGATGTGCAGTAAACGAAAAGAACTAATGAAGAGAGTGAATACAAAGCCTAACTTACAAAATAAAACAATTATAACATTAAATCTCAGAATATTTGAAGAAAGCACAGTTAATTATGAAGTAAAATAAATTGTTCAGAAAGGGAAATTATCAGAGGTAATCAAACTTAAGAAAAGGGTAAATATAGAAGGCTGACAAGATAAGTAAAACTTTTTAATTAAAACAGTGATTTCTAGAGGGTTAAAAAGAATGTTCTGTGAGTGTCTATCTATCTATCTATCTATCTATCTATCTATCTATCTATCTATCTATCTATCTATCTATCTGTCTGTCTATCTATTTATCTATCTGCATACATACATATATCTGTTTATAAGTATGTATATATTATATATATATATAATTTATAACATATATACATATGTATATATATATATATATATATATATATATATATATATATATATATATATATATATATATATATATATGCATATGTATGTATGTATACATGTGTTATATTATACAGAGTTGTTAAGGAAGTATAAATACGGAGATGAACTTAAAGTATTGCATGCAAATACAAAACAAATGTAGAAATATAATAATACTTGGAAGATAATATCATGTGTAGTTAAGTCATTAAAACACGTAGTTTTAAAAGAGTAGAGCGTTTCTTTTTGAAACGGAGTAGTGCAGGCATGGAATGCCAGTGGTAAGATAGCTATTCTGTATAAGAAACTTCCTAAGTTAAGAATAAGTAGCAAAAGCGTCGAAAGATAAACAAATAACAGTGAAACTAAGATCAAGATTATGTCAGCATTTATTACGACTAGAAACATAAGAATAAGCGATAATATAAGAGAAGGGTTAATATTCGTTAATAATATTTATAAGTAATAAACAGTTAGGTGAACAACGAGAATCAAAATGGTGACTTGCATGTTCATTTATACGTTGCGCTAGATTTGAACGCGAATACGCTAACCGCTATTGTCCTTCGTTATTAGAAACAACCTTTTCTGCCAGACAAATAACACAGTCTTAACACAGTCAATTCATGAACGTAAGGCGCTTTTTGTAATATCCGATATTTCGGTGTCGTTGTGTTTCGTCAGTCAAAGGCTAGTGGATGAAACAGAAGTTTGTAGGAATTGCTTATAACTTTAGCAAACAAATTCTTGCACCAGTTCAAAATCAGAAAGAAATTACATTTATTATAACTAACTTACAGGTAAGTTATAGCACCAATAGAGGCACTGTTCTAGTGGAATAAAGTATAGTGGGGGAGATTATTATCACTCTCTGTTCCCGTATGAATACATTTACATTTAAAGATGAGTGATTATGTGGGTCTTTTGTTTTGCTTTTTGAGAATTTTAATAGCAAAGCATATCACTATATTTCACATGTATATATGTATATATATATATATGTGTGTGTGTGCGTGTGTGTGTGTGTGCGTGTGTGTGTGTGTGTGCGTGTGTGTGTGTGTGTGTCGGTACGAAAGTGTAGTTACTGGATTTGATGGGTATATAAATAGGCAAGCTGTTTGTTTCTCTGGAATCGGTCAAACTGATGTAGACACCTCGGATGAGAATCAAATAAGTTGCGAAAATCGTTTACAGTTGTCTATCACTATTTTCAATCTAAGGAGAAATAGCTAAATTTGCCCTATTTTATACAACTACTATATAAGTTATGTTATACACACATGCACACATGCATACTTACACACACACGTACATATATGTGTATATATATATATATATATATATATATATATATATACATACACACACACAAACACATGTATATACATAGACACACACACACACACACACACACACACACACACACACACGCACACACACACACACACATATATATATATATATATAAGCAATGTTAATTCTCTAAATCAAGTATTAACAGTAACTGCACGATAAAGTGGCAATATACTGCACTTTATATATATATATATATATATATATATATATATATATATATATATATATATATATATATATATATATATATATTTACACTCTCTCTCTCACACGCATAAAAGTATCTTAGCGTTTGGGGGATGACAATACACAATGGCAAAATACTGTGCGTTATAAATGGTGAATGTTGGAGGCGAACTACCACCTGATGAGCTAAAATAACTTTGTAGTAATAATAACAGAGGCAATAACAATAAATATAAATATTGGACACACAAATTACATCACATACATACACAGTGACACACACATACACGTGTGACTATGTGCCTTTACACACACACACACACACACACATCTATCTATCTATCTATCTATCTATCTATCTATCTATCTATCTATCTATCTATCTTTCTATCTATCTATCTATCTGTCTTCCTCTATCTTTCTATCTATCCCTCTATCCACCTATCTATCTTTCTTCTTTCCCATCTCCCCCTCTCGCTCTGCTTCCTTCTGTTATCTTGGCTTCTACTTCATTGCTATACATTTCTGTCCCTTCCTCCTTGTTCCACTTCCCCTCCCTACCATCCTCTCTCTTTATCTATCTTTCTACCTATCCCTCTATTTACCTACCTATCTATCTTTCTTCTTACCCATCCCCCCCTCTCGCTCTGCTTCCTTCTGTTATCTTGGCTTCTACTTCACTGCTATACCCTTCTGTCCCTTCCTCCTTGTTCCACTTCCCCTCCCTACCATCCTCTCTCTTTATCTATCTTTCTACCTATCCCTCTATTTACCTACCTATCTATCTTTCTTCTTACCCACCTCCCCCTCTCGCACTGCTCCCTTCTGTTTTCCTGGCCTCTACTTCCCTGCTATACCCTTCTGTCCCTTCCTCCTTGTTCCACTTCCTCCTTCCACCATCCTCTCTGCTCTCGTGTGACCTGTAGTCAGCTTTCTTTTCACTCCAGCCGCTGTGAAGGCAAGACGAACTACTAGCGTTCTACCTCAGATTCGCGTTTGGCCGTACGGCTTTTGAATGTTGTTTTCACTGTCCAATTTTTCCTGTCTTGGTTTGTGTTTGCCACCTTGGAATCCTCTGTGTAGTGGGTTCATCCACTACAGCTGATGAAGGAATATTCCAAGTGGCTTTCCGTTTTCCTATGTGTTCGTTCCGTTGTCTGTAGTTCATTGTTCTAACGTCCTGTACCCTGATATACACATGTAGATGTAAGTATGTACATATATGTGTGTATACATGTATATATATTCTTTGTATTATATATATATATATATATATATATATATATATATATATATATATATATATATATATATATATATATATATATATATATATATATATATATATATATATATATATATATATATGTATATACATAAGCGCATGTGTGTCTGGAGATGTGTCATAATTTACTGGTTATAAAGTATCTTTTACAACGTGTTAAATCTAACCTTTGGGAAAGCTATCAGTTTCAGAAAGTTTGTAGTGTGAACTTCGACACACTATCTGTTATTTAAATCAGTAGTTTTAAATAGTTTCCTATTTTCAGAAGTTCGCAGTACAAGTCTTGTTTGTCATTCAACAATAGAATACAGTTTATTACACGCTATGGGCGGATATATACGTATAACAATGGGACCATTATTGTTTGTTTGCATTTTCTTTAGGATTACTCTCACAATATATTTTTATTCAGTTTAACAACGTTTTTATAAAATAGATCTCATTCATGATAAACCATTTTTGTCACTCACTTTCTTTTCTCTCTATCACATTGTCCAATCGTCTGTCCTTCATATACTTTTTCTGTACTTATGCATGCATCTCCCTCTTTGAGTTTCTCTCTCCCTCAGTCACACACACATACACACACACACACACACACACACACACACACACACACACACACACTCTCTCTCTCTCTCTCTTTCTGTATATGTGTATATATATATATATATATATATATATATATATATAAAGTGTAGTATATTGCCACTTAAGTGTGGCTGACCCCTAGGGGTGGATGTTACTGTTGCTTTTAGCCCCAGGAGGACATCTCCTCCAGCTGGCTTATCGACACACGACTGTGTCCTGTTTGCCAAGGGAAGTTATCCCTCTCACCTCGATCTGCAGCACGAACGTATCCGGATTTCAGGGTTTACACTTTATCGTGCAGTTACTGTTAATACTTCATTTAGAGAATTAACATTGCTTGTTTTCACCTTTTCGATATCAGTGAAGAATTTCACTGGAAAAGAAGATATAAGATTGCCAGGTTTTTGTCTCTCTCACCAAGGTCAGCAGCTATCGGACGCCGACGAAGGGAAATAACCCTGAAATCCGGATACGTTCGTGCTGCAGATCGAGGTGAGAGGGATAACTTCCCTTGGCAAACAGGACACAGTCGTGTGTCGATAAGCCAGCTGGAGGAGATGTCCTCCTGGGGCTAAAAGCAACAGTAACATCCACCCCTAGGGGTCAGCCACACTTAAGTGGCAATATACTACACTTTATCGTGCAGTTACTGTTAATACTTCATTTAGAGAATTAACATTGCTTATATATATATATGTATATGTATAAATATATAAAAAGATAAAGAGAGCAATGGTAAAGTTGGAAATATATTTTATGGATAGTCTTCCGCCTATGGATATAATAATCGATTCCATGACTATTTCTGTCTCCGATGAAGGGAAGTACTGGATCTTCCCAGAAACAGCTGTAAGACTCTATCCATAAAATATATTTCCAACTTTACCATTGCTCTCTTTATCTTTTTATATATTTACATATACACACGCTAATACACGACTTATAATCCCCAATCCTGTTCATACAACGACTGGGGCAAAACTAGTCGGTATACAGCACTTACTCGGTATTACCTGTATCTTTTTGGGTTTGGTTAAATCCAATACCCTCCTCAACCTTATATATATATATATATATATATATATATATATATATATATATATATATATATATATATTCATCTTTTAATTTGCTTTACTTTTCCGAGGTAATGCAAATAAAAAAACAAAGCATCATAATTTTTCTTCTCCACATTCTTTTATTGACTTTTTAAATACCTACATATATATATATATGCATATATATATCAATATATCTATATATGTATGCATATATATATATATATTTATCTTGTGTGTGAAAAAGAAAAAAGAGGGATGAAAAGGAGTATCGAGAGAAATACAGAGAAATAGAACAGAGAAGGAATAGTAGAGGAATAGAATTACAGAGTGCTATACTGGTTGAGGGATAGAGCGATTGGTAGAGAGAGAAAAACAGAGTGAAAAAGAGTCTCATACTTATGCATATGCTTATGTATTCAGGAAGAAAGGCATATAGGCAGACGTGTATGTAACTCTTTCTCATTCTTTTTCTTTGTGCCTTGATACGTGCATTTCTCTATCATTCACTCTCTGTCTCTCAACCAATATTGGTGTCAATGTCTTTCTGCTTATCTTTCATTCTCCTCATTTCTATTTCTCTTTTCTTTCCTCTCCTCATTTCTATTTCTCTTTTCTTTCCTCTCCTCACATTTCGCTTCATGCACTCACCTGTGTTAAATTTAAAGTGATATTAACATTTCATAGATTGCTATGCAAACACACATACACAAGCGCGTGCGTGCAGACAAGCAGACAGACACACACACAAGCACATACATAAACCCATGCACATGCCTATACACACACATTCATAATACTCATACAGACATGCACAACAATCTGTACCATTTTTTCTTTCTCTTCTCTTTTAAGACGTCAGTATTTTTGCTATGTTTTTGCCCTCCTAACATACAAACTATAAATGATAAATTCTCCTGTTTCATTCCTACGCACAGTACTAAAATGAATAAATAAAAAACCAAGACATTTTTTATACCTTATATATATGTATTAAAATGACAAAAATAAAGGAATTATATCACGAAATTCATTAGCTTACAACTGTTTCTGCTATAAGAGGCAATGCACGCATAGTTGAATGCTTGAAGCTTCAAATATGAAGTGCAATTTTACTTTGGAAAGCATTTACATTTATATATACACACACACAAAATAGCGCTACCAACGAAAAAGCATACATGAAAAAATATACGTATATTGAGTACTAACAGTAGGTTATTTCCCTGTGCTTAAGCAAAATAATAATGATGATAATAATAAGAAGAAGATCACTCAGAGAGCACAACGATTAGCCAGAGATGGATGATTTTTATCTTAAATAAATTCGGCTGCTCTGACAAACGAGAATACTAAAAATAAACCCGACCGCTCTCAAAGCTTAAGTAGAAAAATTGGAAAAATAATCCAGAATCCTTGTCCGACACCTCATCAATCCCAATAGTAGTCATGGAATGTGGAGGTGAGTGTGTGGGCCGTGGTTGTAATGCCGTGTGTGTGTGTGTGTCATCTGCAGTGGAAACAGGGACGGTTTTCTGTATGAAGGCCCTTTTGTAGTCTGTCCACTGACATACTATCTTTACGACCGTTAAGATTTATAGTGAAAGATTTATCCGTGCTTGAAAGAAAACGGAAAGGATCTGCACACGGTGCTGTTAACGGAGGTTTAACAACATCGTAGCACACAAAAATGTGTGTCCAAGAAGTAGAGCTTCCTTCAAGGCAGAGCTAGAAATTAAGTTGCCAAATAGGTAAGAGGTTTTAAACAGGAGCGATATATTAAAATCTGGTAAAACTAAAAAATTGTCGAGGATAAATTAAATTCATTATTGTAACTCTCTCCAGCATTGCCATCTATAGTCCCATAGTTTCAACTGGTGCCCGATGTTAAATTTGTGTGGGTGGAAATGCAGGTCTTCATGCAAAATATGCCTTATCGATCGATTACCGATGCCAAGTTCAGTGGAATGCCCCCGGGCGGAGCGATTCGGACTCTCTATCAAATCTCGTCTGATGCGTAACTATCGTAGGCAAACATGCGATGCTCTATCGTCCACAGCGCCATGGGTTCATCTGAAGAGAAAATAAATGCTAAGACACAGCAGATCAAATGGTACCTGTCTGACATATGTCTCTCCACCTGGGACTGAGTAATAGCCATTTCAAAAACGCCCGACCTCTCCACCCCAACCTGTACATACATAGACACAACTACATGTGTGTATGTATGTAGGCCCGATAAAATTAAGAAATTCGCTTCACAATCAATCATGAAGTTCTTTTTTCTGTTGCGTGGCATCTTCAGAAACTGTTATTTTCTAAAGGTTGGAGACAACTCATATCTTGTCGGACCCACTTCTTGATACGCTAATTTAAAGGCTTGGCCTTGTCACGCTATTTTCCACCTAACAATTACATTAAACGTACACGTGTGTGTGGAATACTCAGCCACAGACACCTTGTCGCTTACGTTATCGAATAACTGAACATTTATGGTCGGAAATTCTGACCGGGATCCATTCATACATATTTATATGCGCACATCCGTACCCTCCTACCTACATTCGTACATGCATGCATACATACGTACTTGAGTATATGCAAATACACATGCATTGCAAGAGAGAGAGAGAGAGAGAGAGAGAGAGAGAGAGAGAGAGAGAGATGGGGGAAAGACAATGATGGAGAGGCGGGAAGAGCGGGAGGGAGAGAGAGAGAGAGAGAGAGAGAGGAGAGAGAGAGAGAGGAAAGTAAAAGAGAAAGATTACCAGACAGTATAGCATTCTCTATTTGATTGTAGTTGTGGTGAAGAATCTATGTGGCACAACAAATGAAAACAGATAAAATAATGAGTTAAATCTAAAAGTGGTTTACACGTGTCAAAATGTAGTAAATAAGACTAAATTGATATCGCAAGAAATTCGAATATAATAACTGTGCTGAATTATAGCACATCAGAATTGTTATAATTCGAATACTACACAATTTTTCATTTGCCATGGTGACAAAAACATAATTATTACAATTAATTAAAGCAAGACGGATAAAATTGACAGAGTCAGCCATACATAAGATTTTGCCACTATGTGTCTGAGGAGTTTGCTTTGTAATCATGTGGATCCGAGTTCCGTCACAATAATCCGCCACTCGTTAACTTCGATATAAATTTTCGGAATGCTCGTAGTTGTTTGAATGGAATTTGAGCAACTTTCGCACACACACACACACACACACACACACACACACACACACACACACACACACATATATATACATACTGGCAGTGATCTTTGTCCGGAATCAGTCGAGTCGAGCCGACCCCACTCAGGCGGCTACGGCGAAAATCCGAAACTGGCCGGTCAGTATGGGGATAATTCAATCGCTGCTTCCGGATGATTAATGTCCCTATTAGTATGTAAGTATATAACTATGTGCTTTTACCGCAGCATTAGAGCGTTTTAGCTCATATTTCTAGCAATGTAGGTGTTCCTAACACCCTTTATCAAATTTAATAACAGTTATAGTCTTTTTGGTGAAACATTGCACACCGCTGCCTCTATTAATTATATATGTATACACACACATATATACATAAATACATACACACATACATACAAACATAATATATGTATATATATATATATATATATATATATATATATATATATATATATATATATATATATATATATATATATATATACATACATACATACATAATATATGTATATATATATATATATATATATATATATATATATATATATATATATATATATATATATATATATATATATATATAAATTGTAAATCCAAAAGAAAAAAATAACAACAAAACTACAAAGGATTCCGCGGTACACGTGTTTCAAGCTCTACATGTGTATAATATAATATAACATAATATAATATAACATAATATAATATGTGTATAATCTACAATGTAAAGCTATCTTCAGCCGCAAAAATTATCTCTCTCCCAGGAAATTATACCATAATTCCTTCACCGCATAATTCCTTCACCGCAACCACTAGCTGGAATACACAGGTGCTTACAATTGTCAAGTATTACCTCTAATTTTCAATTTACCTATATATATATATATCATAAATATATAGGGATTGACAGTAACCTGCTTCTCCAACATACTGAGAATTCAGAAATAGCAGTCAAAGAACTACTGATTTCAAAACTACAAATTATTACTCCAGATTGATAGCGATATTTTTGATACACACAGAACAAAAAACAATAGAGAAGAGTAAAAAACACTTGCCTTTAGTTAATTTAGTACAATTGTTTCACAGTTAAGAGTACATAATACTCTATTCTGATCTTCAGCTAAATATTCTAATAAATTTGTTAATGTCTAAATAACTCACGTTAGGTTACTGTCAATCCCTATATATTTATGATTATAAATTTTTTACCGAATGAAGGTTTTTTCATACTGAGCTACCCGGCAGAATTGTTAATTATTAATTTTATTACTAATTGATGATTCCCTGCCCTGCATATCTATATTTTAATAATAACTCTAAGGTGGAGGTTTATACCGCAGGAATTCGTACGAGTCTCTTTCCTAAGCGGGACTATTTATGATACACACTGAATTGAAATTCATTAGGGCGAGAGATTTTGAACTTACTGGCCGATAAATTTCTTAACGTCTTCCTCACGTGGTATTGATGTTCACATGGTCAAAATTAACGTGAGTTATTTAGACATTAACAAATATATTTAGCTGAAGATCAGAATAGAGTATTATGTACTCTTAACTGTGAAACAATTGTACTAAATTAACTAAAGGCAAGTGTTTTTTACTCTTCTCTATTGTTTTTTGTTCTGTGTGTATCAAAAATATCGCTATCAATCTGGAGTAATAATTTGTAGTTTTGAAATCAGTAGTTCTTTGACTGCTATTTCTGAATTCTCAGTATGTTGGAGAAGCAGGTTACTGTCAATCCCTATATATTTATGATTATAAATTTTTTACCGAATGAAGGTTTTTTCATACTGAGCTACCCGGCAGAATTGTTAATTATTAATTTTATTACTAATTGATGATTCCCTGCCCTGCATATCTATATTTTAATAATAACTCTAAGGTGGAGGTTTAAACCGCAGGAATTCGTACGAGTCTCTTTCCTAAGCGGGACTATTTATGATACACACTGAATTGAAATTCATTAGGGCGAGAGATTTTGAACTTACTGGCCGATAAATTTCTTAACGTCTTCCTCACGTGGTATTGATGTTCACATGGTCAAAATTAACGTGAGTTATTTAGACATTAACAAATTTATTAGAATATTTAGCTGAAGATCAGAATAGAGTATTATGCACTCTTAACTGTGAAACAATTGTACTAAATTAACTAAAGGCAAGTGTTTTTTACTCTTCTCTATTGTTTTTTGTTCTGTGTGTATCAAAAATATCACTATCAATCTGGAGTAATAATTTGTAGTTTTGAAATCAGTAGTTCTTTGACTGCTATTTCTGAATTCTCAGTATGTTGGAGAAGCAGGTTACTGTCAATCCCTATATATTTATGATTATAAATTTTTTACCGAATGAAGGTTTTTTCATACTGAGCTACTCGGCAGAATTGTTAATTATTAATTTTATTACTAATTGATGATTCCCTGCCCTGCATATCTATATTTTAATAATAACTCTAAGGTGGAGGTTTATACCGCAGGAATTCGTACGAGTCTCTTTCCTAAGCGGGACTATTTATGATACACACTGAATTGAAATTCATTAGGGCGAGAGATTTTGAACTTACTGGCCGATAAATTTCTTAACGTCTTCCTCACGTGGTATTGATGTTCACATGGTCAAAATTAACGTGAGTTATTTAGACATTAACAAATTTATTAGAATATTTAGCTGAAGATCAGAATAGAGTATTATGTACTCTTAACTGTGAAACAATTGTACTAAATTAACTAAAGGCAAGTGTTTTTTACTCTTCTCTATTGTTTTTTGTTCTGTGTGTATCAAAAATATCGCTATCAATCTGGAGTAATAATTTGTAGTTTTGAAATCAGTAGTTCTTTGACTGCTATTTCTGAATTCTCAGTATGTTGGAGAAGCAGGTTACTGTCAATCCCTATATATTTATGATTATAAATTTTTTACCGAATGAAGGTTTTTTCATACTGAGCTACCCGGCAGAATTGTTAATTATTAATTTTATTACTAATTGATGATTCCCTGCCCTGCATATCTATATTTTAATAATAACTCTAAGGTGGAGGTTTATACCGCAGGAATTCGTACGAGTCTCTTTCCTAAGCGGGACTATTTATGATACACACTGAATTGAAATTCATTAGGGCGAGAGATTTTGAACTTACTGGCCGATAAATTTCTTAACGTCTTCCTCACGTGGTATTGATGTTCACATGGTCAAAATTAACGTGAGTTATTTAGACATTAACAAATTTATTAGAATATTTAGCTGAAGATCAGAATAGAGTATTATGTACTCTTAACTGTGAAACAATTGTACTAAATTAACTAAAGGCAAGTGTTTTTTACTCTTCTCTATTGTTTTTTGTTCTGTGTGTATCAAAAATATCGCTATCAATCTGGAGTAATAATTTGTAGTTTTGAAATCAGTAGTTCTTTGACTGCTATTTCTGAATTCTCAGTATGTTGGAGAAGCAGGTTACTGTCAATCCCTATATATTTATGATTATAAATTTTTTACCGAATGAAGGTTTTTTCATACTGAGCTACCCGGCAGAATTGTTAATTATTAATTTTATTACTAATTGATGATTCCCTGCCCTGCATATCTATATTTTAATAATAACTCTAAGGTGGAGGTTTATACCGCAGGAATTCGTACGAGTCTCTTTCCTAAGCGGGACTATTTATGATACACACTGAATTGAAATTCATTAGGGCGAGAGATTTTGAACTTACTGGCCGATAAATTTCTTAACGTCTTCCTCACGTGGTATTGATGTTCACATGGTCAAAATTAACGTGAGTTATTTAGACATTAACAAATTTATTAGAATATTTAGCTGAAGATCAGAATAGAGTATTATGCACTCTTAACTGTGAAACAATTGTACTAAATTATCTAAAGGCAAGTGTTTTTTACTCTTCTCTATTGTTTTTTGTTCTGTGTGTATCAAAAATATCGCTATCAATCTGGAGTAATAATTTGTAGTTTTGAAATCAGTAGTTCTTTGACTGCTATTTCTGAATTCTCAGTATGTTGGAGAAGCAGGTTACTGTCAATCCCTATATATTTATGATTATAAATTTTTTACCGAATGAAGGTTTTTTCATACTGAGCTACCCGGCAGAATTGTTAATTATTAATTTTATTACTAATTGATGATTCCCTGCCCTGCATATCTATATTTTAATAATAACTCTAAGGTGGAGGTTTATACCGCAGGAATTCGTACGAGTCTCTTTCCTAAGCGGGACTATTTATGATACACATTGAATTGAAATTCATTAGGGCAAGAGATTTTGAACTTACTGGCCGATAAATTTCTTAACGTCTTCCTCACGTGGTATTGATGTTCACATGGTCAAAATTAACGTGAGTTATTTAGACATTAACAAATTTATTAGAATATTTAGCTGAAGATCAGAATAGAGTATTATGTACTCTTAACTGTGAAACAATTGTACTAAATTAACTAAAGGCAAGTGTTTTTTACTCTTCTCTATTGTTTTTTGTTCTGTGTGTATCAAAAATATCGCTATCAATCTGGAGTAATAATTTGTAGTTTTGAAATCAGTAGTTCTTTGACTGCTATTTATGAATTCTCAGTATGTTGGAGAAGCAGGTTACTGTCAATCCCTATATATTTATGATTATAAATTTTTTACCGAATGAAGGTTTTTTCATACTGAGCTACCCGGCAGAATTGTTAATTATTAATTTTATTACTAATTGATGATTCCCTGCCCTGCATATCTATATTTTAATAATAACTCTAAGGTGGAGGTTTATACCGCAGGAATTCGTACGAGTCTCTTTCCTAAGCGGGACTATTTATGATACACACTGAATTGAAATTCATTAGGGCGAGAGATTTTGAACTTACTGGCCGATAAATTTCTTAACGTCTTCCTCACGTGGTATTGATGTTCACATGGTCAAAATTAACGTGAGTTATTTAGACATTAACAAATTTATTAGAATATTTAGCTGAAGATCAGAATAGAGTATTATGCACTCTTAACTGTGAAACAATTGTACTAAATTATCTAAAGGCAAGTGTTTTTTACTCTTCTCTATTGTTTTTTGTTCTGTGTGTATCAAAAATATCGCTATCAATCTGGAGTAATAATTTGTAGTTTTGAAATCAGTAGTTCTTTGACTGCTATTTCTGAATTCTCAGTATGTTGGAGAAGCAGGTTACTGTCAATCCCTATATATTTATGATTATAAATTTTTTACCGAATGAAGGTTTTTTCATACTGAGCTACCCGGCAGAATTGTTAATTATTAATTTTATTACTAATTGATGATTCCCTGCCCTGCATATCTATATTTTAATAATAACTCTAAGGTGGAGGTTTATACCGCAGGAATTCGTACGAGTCTCTTTCCTAAGCGGGACTATTTATGATACACATTGAATTGAAATTCATTAGGGCGAGAGATTTTGAACTTACTGGCCGATAAATTTCTTAACGTCTTCCTCACGTGGTATTGATGTTCACATGGTCAAAATTAACGTGAGTTATTTAGACATTAACAAATTTATTAGAATATTTAGCTGAAGATCAGAATAGAGTATTATGTACTCTTAACTGTGAAACAATTGTACTAAATTAACTAAAGGCAAGTGTTTTTTACTCTTCTCTATTGTTTTTTGTTCTGTGTGTATCAAAAATATCGCTATCAATCTGGAGTAATAATTTGTAGTTTTGAAATCAGTAGTTCTTTGA
>NC_142933.1:51859698-51909698 GCF_046866305.1 Octopus bimaculoides | reverse complement strand
AAACACATGGACACATTGATATAACATAGCAAAATGATTATCAGATAATGAGAGCGCTAAGTAAAATTAAGATAAAGAGGTGTAAATGAAATAGGAACAATAATAAAATTCCAACGTTGGTTGTATAGTATATGTGCATGCACGCATGTGTGTGTTTGTGTGTGTGTGTGTGTAAGAGGTATATATATATATATATATATATATATATATATATATATATATATATATATACCATACAGTTGTGAATACATTCTACCAAGCAACTAAGTAATATCTTAGTAAACATTTTCCCTGTTAATGGAAATATCCAAACACTAACATCAAATTCCTCTCAGCTCAAATTACTCTTCAGCTGCGCATATGAAGTATATTAACGCGAAAATGGCGCATTCTCTTCTGATAACCCCTGACACCAACAGGCATTTGGTATGCGAAGTTTTCCATTAAATCCATTTTCAGAAGCATGCTGTTTCCAAGTCCCGAAATAGTCAAATTTTCAGTTAGGATAATTCTCATGGAATTCAAGATAGAACTTCATCAGATATGCAAACTATTGTTATAACACAGAAGCCAGTCTGTGATAATGGAACACTTACAAGAATAGCGGAAACTTCTGAACTCCATTTCTTGTTGTAATGTAAAGTTGATTAAAAAATATCATAAATAAAACATTAATCTGCCAAAATGAAAGTAAATATTATTAGCTTATATTCTATTTATTGAATTATAACGTTTCAAATACATTTTATAATTGAAATTGGAAAATACATCTTGCGGAATAATAAATTTGATAAAAATCTACATTGAAGAAAATATTTCTCGAGCATGGATGTACAAAATATCCTAAAGCTAACATCAAATTAAACATTCGATAAGTGTTTCTGCTTGTGTAAGAAATATATCTACGCAAGAATGTTCATAAAACTGCCAATATAGTTTATGTGTTTGTGAAAATTATGATCGCGTTAAGCATTTCTGACGAAACATCTTTAGGAAAAAGGTTTCATACTTTATCCTGAGCTCGTTTCCCTTGTATATAGTCGGTTAGTAGAGGCACGTAGCTTAGTGGTTAGAGTGTTGGACTCATGATCGTAAGATGTAGTTTCGATTCATGAACCGGGCGACGCAAAACACATCATTTCACTGGCAATGAAACTGGCAAAAATGAGTAATACTACGATGGACAGGCGTCCCGTCCAGGTAACGAATTTATATGCCATGGAAACCAGGAAACCGGGCCTTATGAGTCAGCATGACTCGAGAAGATAAACTTTACCTATATAGTCGGGTGTTATGACCGGTCAACGCTAGGAGGCTTATAACATTACAAATGTGATTATGGAGTCACGTAAACTGATTGTCCATAATTATCACTAAAGCCAAAATATTACAAACTGAAGTTATAAAAAGACCAACAGAAATTAGGGAGAACTACAAAGATCAAGTTCAAGAATAATACTTGTGCCGCGTGACAACGATTCTGCTAACACTCTATAAGATACGTAATGCACCCCCACACACACTCTGATAAGTGTGTGCGTGTGTGTGTGTGTGTGTGTGTGTATGTATGCATGTATGTATGTATGTGTTTATTTATGGTAATCCTAATATAACGGTCAAATTGAAACCCCTTTGCTGAAGAACTTATCCATTTTAAGTATAGTGTGTAGGGGATTTACATAATTTTATCCAAATGTTATCAACACTTTCATGTTACCTGAACATATCTTTGAATAAACAGTGAAATATTTCATATGGTTTTACACACACACACGCACACACACACAGACATGCGCACACGCTTAAACATACAGGGTGAAGTAGAATAACGTTCCTTCGTGTACACCGGTATTAGTGGTCGGTGGTAATGGTGTCTACTTGTAGCTAATATATCAACATTTGTTGTTTCGTTATTATCAGGGTTTTAACCAACTGCATAATGTCTCTGTTTTTTAACTGCACAATGTTTTTGTTGTTCAATAATAGTTAATGTAAAGGTTTTGGGCTGAACCCAGTATATGTGTGTACCTCTGTAAGTTAAACGTTAATATTGCATTCTTTATAATATACAAATATAGAGAGAATCAAGCTTGATATAGCGGGTTTCAAAATTCATGTTAACGCAAGAACTCAAAAGCCCATTTAATAAGAAAAGGAATTTATATAAAAGTATTGTTCTTGGCCACTTTAATGTGGCTGTCATCGAAGAGACAACGACACTGCCATTTTAACCTCGGGAAGCTTTATTCAGTGCGCTTGATGTTTATTGCAAGTGGGAGATAACTGCTGCCACCCCAGCTCCGAGATTACCACACCACGTGGTTTCGATCTGTATTGTTTCTCCTTGGTGGTGGGTACCCGTTCGGTAGGCATGGCCACAGTTTAACTTCTCTTGTCATATATAGAAAATATAGTGTCATACAAACACTAGAAAACTGCATTTTGGTTCGTACACTGCTTCTATCGGGAAAAAAAGATTTTCTTACTGACTAGAATATTTATTATTAAGAACTATTTCTGGAAAGTACACATTTCGGATTTGTTAAAAAAAAAATGGGACACAATAGTTTTCAGATATACTTCAAATGAAACGCAACAGCTTACTTTTAAATATTTCGTTCCTCCTCCGTTAAAAAATTCTCGATTGAAGTATCTTACTCATCAAAATTTATTATCTGATTGGTCTTACAATATATCTAAACACATCTCTTGCCAATCATATTTCTATATTCTTTTTATTCAAATGTATGCTGCATCACAATTTATAAGGTGCTTCAAGCTGCATGTCCTCTATTTGAAAAGTGGCATTATCTTTGACAATACACAAATACACACGACTATCACACACACACACACACACACACACACACACACACACACATATTTTTATAGTTTCAGCTTAGAGCTGCGGCCATAGATAGATAGATAGATAGATAGATAAACAGAAACACATACATACACAAAAACACGCGCACATATAAGCAAAGATACATATACGAGGAAATTCCAAATTTTTCTATTAAATGAGTCTTTCAAACAAGTGCTTATATACGATTATTTATAATTTTATGTATGCTTCGAGGCTCAGTTCCAAAAGCAAAATGTGTATATATATATATTTATATAAGGGCATTACTATACAATAATGCCTCACGCTATGAGGGACTCTAAGGTCAGACTACCATAAAAAACACATTTTTTTTACCGAAAGCGAGGTAAAAATGTGTTTTTTATAGTAGTCTGACCTTAGAGTCCCTCATAGCGTGAGGCATTATTGTATAGTAATGCCCTTATATAAATATAAATATATATTTCGGGAATAAATGATGGATTTTTTCCCTTATGAGGTTTTTTTCACGCTAGCTACTTGATAAATTCTTGTAAAAGAATTCGTCCTATTATTGAATGTGTATATATATATATATATATATATATATATATATATATATATATATATATATATAGGTAGGTGATAGGCTTGCCTCGATCCTTCAGGGGTAGTCTGAAGTATCCAAGCAACCAGGGAATGTTTAAATCCGGAGGCACTCCTGGGGATCACCTGTACGGGTACCGTCTTGGGAAGAGGGCATCCAGAGGCAGGTAATTTACTGCTTAAACTGTAGTTTATAATTATATTTATGTGGAGAATGTTAGAATATAACTGAACCATTTATACAGCTTAGACCTAGAATAACTTTAAAAGACAATAAACCCAACTTCCTTACAGACACTAAAGTTAGATTAATATGCCCTAATAGATCAGACCTATGCAAATTAAGTAAACTAATACTTGATAAGTACATCCCTACGCTAAAAAGTAGACTATCCATCGAATTATGGTCTAACACATATGAAGCCCTTAACTGGTTCTCCAAAATACAAAATACTAGTTACTACAAATTGATACAGATAGATATAGTAGACTACTACTCCTCAATTAACCCCACGATATTAAATAGTGCCCTAATATATGCCAAAAATAATTGACAACTAACTAGGAAAGAAATTAATGTAATACTCGAAGCTAGAAAATCTATTATAAGGTTTGATAACAAGCTCTGGGTCCGTAAAGACTCCCCTAACTCCTTCGATATCACAATGCGAGGCCCGGATTCAGCTCAGATAAGTGACTTAGTTGGAATTTATCTGCTCTCCTACATACAGGAGGAATTCCCAGACCTGGAAGGTGGATTATACAGGGATGATGCACTATTTGTAATTAAAAATCCCTCGAATAGGAAACTAGAGCTCATTAAGAAAAACTTGCATAAATTCTTCAAAAGATTTCGACTAGCCATTTCTATAGAAAACGAACACACATCCATAAACTACTTAGACGCTAATTGCAACCTAGCCACAGGACTACATGAACCATTCATAAAGCCCAATACTAACCCAAAATACATAAACGCATCCAGCAACCACCCACTATTCCTCAAGAGAGGCTTAACACATAGTATAAGCAATAGGATATCACGCCTCTCCTCTAACCAAGCTATTTTTAATAAGCATAAGGAAACCTACAACATCGCACTATATAAGGCAGGATTTAACCATAAAATTAAATTCATGGAATCCAATAACTATAAAAAAGACCCAACTACAAGGAACCTAAACGCTAGAAACACACACACTACTAACACACCAAACACCGCTGGAAACCACACTAACGATATGAATGACAAAGATAAACATAGCACATGTAATAGAAATACAACACGTCCCAAAGCCAAACCACATAACACCAAAAATACCAACAACTATGTATACACCAATACCAATAATATTAAATGGACGATTAAGGCTAACAACGAGACGAAACAGAAATACAGTAACCACCTGAACAGAACCAACATTAAGCAATACAACGATAAGTTTAGCATAAATTACAGGGAAACCCAGAAGACTAAAAGAAACCATATATCGGGCCCACAAATTCCTAACAATACTAACAGGGAAAACAATGAAAGGACGCATATCAAAAATAAACCCAAATATAGAAATAAATTAGATAGCCGTAAAGAAAAATTCACCAGCCTTCCCAGTTATGATGGCAGCTTCTATACCAGATATGGCCATAATAGTAGCAAGAACAATAAGGATACGATCTGGCTAATCATTCCCTATAACATGGGCCTCAAATCCAACATAGTCCGCTCACTAGTGAACATAATAGATAAACACCTCAATGTGAACAATAAATACGCAGAAATATTTAAGCACAAAATAAGAATAGGCCACAGCCTGACATGTAACTTAGCTACCATAATAGAATCTATTAATAATAAGAAATTAGACGCATTCTATACAGCTATAAACACCACGAACAACCAAATCAACAACCCTCTAAATAATAGAACTAACTCCAACCCTAAACCAACACCCCTTACTAGGAGGGACGCACCCCGAAAAACAATAGGGCCACACAACAACACACAGACATAGACACCCCTTATAATCTATGTGGCTGTAGAGATAGGAACAAATGTAATTTCTCCAATAGATGCAAGACAGATAATATAGTTTACCAATGTGATGTACAAACAAACAGCCACACTAAATCTTACATTGGTGCAACGAAAAACCAAATACGCTTTAGATATAACGAGTACCTATCGAGTTTTAAAAACAGAAATAAGGCAAATTCTACAGGGCTTAGTAGGTATCTCTGGGAATTAAACGACAATAAGATAGAATATAAACTAAAGTGGCACATATTAAAAGTAGCTAATTCCTATAATCCAACTAACAGACGCTGCCAACACTGTTTAACCGAGTGCCTCGAAATCCTAACGGCTAAGAACGACCTAGTAAACAGGAGATATGAATCTAGTCTAATCTGTCTTCACGCTACTAAATACTCATTCTCTAAGTATAATTAAATATATAATACATCACACCTCCTAAGCAAAACTAAATTTGCATAAAATAACTTTCCTTCTAGGTATTATTAATTATAAGTAGTTACGAATAAGACCAAAGTTAGCCCCCCTTTCACCTAAATTTAGGGTTGCTTCCCTGTACTAACACCGCCGGTGCTATAAATATACGACGCATCCCTCAATCATAAAATTACGTGGAGATGCATTTGACTAAAACTGGAACAATGAGTTTAAATAGCACCCATCCTACATCCCCTTACAGGAAGACCAACACATCTCCAACTAAAACGTAAGGCTTTCTTCACTTATCGCTACTATTACGCCACCACATACATTAATACACCCACTAATCACTTCTCCTACATTTCGCACACCACAAACTCTGAACATACTCCTCAACATTCTGATGAGATCTGCCAAACCACTGGCTTGATTGAAACGTACGTAAATGACTATTGCATAACATACACAATGACTCACTACATAACCTCAACCTCCACAATGACTCATTACGTAACCTCCACGTAATAAAACAGCGGGTAATTAGTGCAACAGTATTGCTTTTTCTTGTATTTGTTGTTCCATTCTCCATATATATATATATATATATATATATATATATATATATAGTTAAAAAAAACAATAACAAAGAAACAAAAAAACAACAAAGTGAGGACGTGATATGGATAGTATTATTGGACGCTCAGGAAGGAAAGAGAGAGTGTATGACGTTTCGGGCGTAGCCCTTCGTCGGAAAGATGGAAAGTTCGGAGAATAGAAGAACGGAGAAAGAGGAAAATGGTACCGATGCCCACGAGGTTACATTATGAAAAGACCGGAAGAGGAGGTGGTGGGGGAAAAGTTCTTTCTAAGATAGGAGAGTGAAAAAGGGAGATGAATATCTGTGCGTGTGCGAAAGTCTGCGAGTGTGTGTGTGATAACAGAACGTGTGTGTGCGTATGTATGTATGTGTGTGTGTGTGTGTGTGTGCATGGTTTGGTGGTTTATCTGTTAGTGTGTTTGTGTGTGTGTGTGTGTGTATGACGTAGTGGAAGAAATTAGTAGCAGGACTGGTTAGTGGACGCTATAGACAGTGTAGGTAGAAGGTCAACAGGTGGTTATTTGAGTGTGTGTGTGTTTGTGTTTGTGTGGGGTTGTAGGTGTTAGGTACGTGTACGTGTGTGTGTGTATTTTGTATGTGCGCGTGTGTGTATGTGTATGTTTCCTGTGCGTGCGTGTGTTTGTGTGTATGTGTATGTTGTGTGTATGTGCGTTGCTGTGTACGTGTGCGTGCGTGCGTATGCTATTGTATATGCGTGTGTTGTTTATGCCCATGTGTGTGTGATTGTATGCGTGTCTGTGTGAGTGTGTAGTGTTGGTGAGAAGTGTGTGTGTGTATGTGGGTGTGTGCGTGTGTGTGTATGTGTGTGGATGTGCGTGTGTGTGTGGGATTGTGAGTGTTAGGTACGGGTGTGTGTGTGTTTATGTGTATATTGTGTATGTTTTCGTGCGTGCGTGTGTGTTATGTATGTGAGTGAGTATTGTGTATGTGAGAGGTGTGTGTGCATATGTGTATGTGTGTTGTGTATGTGTGTGTGTGTGTGTGGTTTTATGTATGTGAGGGGTGTGTATGTGTGTGTTTATGTGTGTGCGTGCGTATGTGTGCCAGGTATGTGTGTTATTTTGTGTGTGCACTCCTGTGTGTATGTGTGTGCATGTGTATGCGGCTGTGTATGTAGGCGTGCGCGTATATATGGGTGTGTGTGTGTATATATGTGCGTTCGGCTATGTGTGTGTGAGGGCGCGTATGTATGTTTGTCATGTATGTGGGCGGTATATATGTAAGGTGTGGGGGTATGTGTGCGTGTAGGTAGGGGTGAGATAAAAAGTGGCAAAAAGTAGTGAGTGTAATAACAAGAGAATAATGGATATAATGTAAAGGGGACGAGGGGGGGTAAAAAAAAAATAAAGTAAAGTGTTGCAGGGACGTAAAGGGGAGAGTCATAAGAAAGAGAGGGCTGCGTTGAGTCCGAAGGGGAAAGAAGAATTAAGGTTGAAAATGTAGCGTTGCTCCAAGTGGAGTCGCGAGGGAGTGGACCCATGGTGCAGGGCGAGGCCAAAAACGGAGATGTTAGAGGGAGAGTGGTTGGGCAGTTGGAAGTGATGGCCGACGGGGGAGTCCGAACCTAGCCGAACGTCCCTTAGGTGTTCGGTGAAACGGTCGGCCAGCCGGCGGCCCGTCTGCCCCACGTAGAGTTGGTTGCATAGGGTGCATTTGATGCAGTAAATAAGGTTGGAGGAGGTGCAGGTGAAACTGTGTGGAATGTGAAGTGTTTGTAGGTTCGATCCGGTGACAGAGGTAGTGTTGGTGATGAAGGGGCAGGTGTGACAGCGGGATCTGGAGCACGGGAAGGAGCCGGGTGGGGGTGGGTAGGAAGAGGAGAAGGTACTGCGGACCAGTAGATCGCATAGGTTGCGGGCGCGTTTGAAAGCGGATAGGGGTGGGTTGGGGAAAATGGGGTGGGTAGTGGGATCGAGCTGGAGGCGACGGAAGGCCCGTAGGATCCTCCGACGAAGGGGTAGGGTGGCAGGGTGGAAACGGAGTGGGAAGGGGGTACGGTTAGGGGATTGGTGTGGGGGAGGAGAGAGGGCGGTGGTGCGGTCGATCCGACGAGCGCGGGCGAGGGCGGATTGGACAAGGTGGGAGGGGTATCCTCGATGCATGAACAGACGAGCAAGATACTGGGACTGGGTCTCGAAATCCTGGTCCAGGCTGCACAAACGTCGGAGGCGGAGGAACTGGGAGTAGGGGATGGCTCGTTTGGTGTGGAATGGATGGGAGGAGGAGAAGTTGAGGTAGAGGTGGGAGTCAGTGGGTTTGAAGAAGGCGGAGGTAGTGAGATAGTTGGAGGGGGGGGGGTTGATGGAAAGAGAGATCTCGAGGAAGTTGACAGGGTGTCAGAGATGGTAGAAGTAAAGTCAAGAGCAGGGTGGAAGTTATAGAGCAAGGAGATGAAAAGGCAGAGCTGTTCGCGGGAGAGGGAGGTGGCTCCTATACAGTCATCTATGTAGCGACCGTATAGTTCCGGGGTCGGACCGGAGAATTGGGAGAATACTTGGGCCTCAATGTAACCAACAAAGAGGTTGGCGTAATTGGGCCCCATTCTCGTCCCCATCGCGACCCCAGATTCCTGTTGGTAGGTATCTCCGGCGAACGTGAAGCAGTTGAGGGTGAGGACGAGTTCTGCCAGACGAAGCAGGGTAGGGGTGCTAGGTGTGGGGTCAGGGCGGCGGTCAAGGAAGTATTGGAGGGCTGAGAGACCATCGTTGTGTGGAATCACGGTGTATAAGGATTTGATGTCCAGGGTGAAGAGGAGGTGTGAGGGGCCGGGAGGGAAAGAAAAGGAATTGAAGAGGCGAAGGGCGTGGTTGGTGTCGTGTATGTGGGATGGGAGGGCAGCAACTAACGGGGATAGGATATGGTCGAGGTATTTTGAAATGAGTTCGGTGGGGCAATTGCAAGCAGAGACAATTGGGCGGCCAGGGTTGTTAGGTTTGTGGATCTTGGGAAGGAAGTAGATGCAGGAGGTGCGAGGTGTGCGGACGATGAGGTTGGTGGCGGTAGCGGGGAGAGCAGAGGAGGAGATGAGGTCATGGATTGTGGAGGACACAAGCCGTTGGTAGGAGGGGGTGGGGTCGGAGGGGAGGAGGCGGTAGAAGAGGGGATTGTGAAGCTGGCTGAGCGCTTCCCCCTTGTAAAGGTCCGCGCGCCACACCACCACTGCTCCACCTTTGTCCGCCGGCTTGATGACGATGTCGTCACGGCGGCGGAGATTGCGGAGGGCGACCGATTCGGCCCGGGTGAGATTGGCCCGGAGGGGTCTTTTTTTAAAGTCGAAACGCTCGACCAACGCCTTACAGTCATCCACGAACAAGTCTAGGCTACTGAATTGGCCTGGAGGCGGCGTCCAGTTGGATGGGCGGCGTCCCAGGTCCGAGAAGTAGTCCCGATTGTCGGGACGCTGTGTTGACGTATGGAAGAACGCGCACAGTTTGATGCGGCGCAGGAACTGGCTGACATCAGTGCGAGTCCCGAATTCGTTACAGTGGGGCGTGAGAGGCGTGAAGCGGAGGCCCCTACCAAGGAACGAGCGCTCAGCGGCGGACAGGGGGAGATTGGGTGGTATAGTCACAACCGTGTGAGGAAGCGGGGTGGTAGGGTGAGTAGGGTCGGGATGAGGAGGTGTAGAGGTGGGGGAGGAGGAGGAGGAGGGGGGAGGGGGGTGGGATGGGTTGGGTGGGGTTGGGGTTGTTGGAGGTGTGGGGAGGTGATGGCGTGGGGGTTAGGATGTCCGGGTGGGAGGAGTGTGAGTGTGTGGAATGGGCGGTGGAGGGGGGCATGGAATCGGGAGGGGGAGCTGAAGTGGAGGGTGTCAGGGGTGGGGAAGGGTGGGGGTTGAGGAGGTGGTGGAGTTTTTTATTTTTTGTGTGTGTGAGGAAATTGTGGAGTTGGTGATTGAGATTGAGGAGGAAGCGGAGGATAGGTTGGGTGAAGGGTTGAGGGCAGAGGGAGGAGAGGAGGAGGTAAGCTTGGGAGAGTTGGTGGTCAACGGAGTGGAGGAGGGAACGGGTGGAACGGATGGTGCACGGATGATGAGGCGGGAGGTGCGGGCAAGGGCGGGCTCGATGAAGGGGGAGGAATAGGGGGGAGCGTGGAATTTCAAGATATATATATATATATATATATAGAGAGAGAGTTATTAATATTTCTAAGTCTCTCTAAAGGAGACTACGGCAGCGGTACTGGTAATTAATAGTTATCGCCAAGCCAACACGGCAGTCCCAAAATTAGGACGAAAGCTGCCGTGAATTAGCTCCAAGAAGACATCGCCTTGTACTAACTCCGTTCAAATATTGTTGATAAGGCTGTTTTTTTTTTGGATATGTGGAATAGTGTTATAACACATCCTTTTGATATATATATATATATATATATATAATTAATAGTTATCGCCAAGCCAACATGGCAGTCCCAAAATTAGGACGAAAGCTGCCGTGAATTAGCTCCAAGAAGCCATCGCCTCTAGCTAGCTATGTGACACACGAAACCTGTGTCCTTTATAACCTTCGAACAGGGGAGGTCAGCAGTTCCCCCCTGCTGGTTTGGCATCTGCAGACTAGTTTCAGGGTGTTGCCCCTTGTCAATGCAGAGCAGCCAAGCTCCAGCCAGGCGGCGCTGCCGACTATCTGTTCGAAGGTTATTTATCTAATTTCAGTGGAATCTATCCACTGGTTTTCAGAAATAGAGTTATTAATATTTCTAAGTCTCTCTAAAGGAGACTACGGCAGCGGTACTGGTAATTAATAGTTATCGCCAAGCCAACATGGCAGTCCCAAAATTAGGACGAAAGCTGCCGTGAATTAGCTCCAAGAAGCCATCGCCTCTAGCTAGCTATGTGACACACGAAACCTGTGTCCTTTATAGGACACAGGTCTGCAGATGCCAAACCAGCAGGGAGGAACTGCTGACCTCCCCTGTTCGAAGGTTATAAAGGACACAGGTTTCGTGTGTCACATAGCTAGCTAGAGGCGATGGCTTCTTGGAGCTAATTCACGGCAGCTTTCGTCCTAATTTTGGGACTGCCATGTTGGCTTGGCGATAACTATTAATTATATATATATATATATATATATATATATATATATATATATATATATATATATATATATATATATATCAAAAGGATGTGTTATAACACTATTCCACATATACAAAAAAAACAGCCTTATCAACAATCCAACATACCTCCTTCATCAGCTGCCCCACGGATATCATTATGGTTTCGACGCCTGGGCAGTACCTTTCAATCCCGCAGTGGCAACATCACTGAAAGAAGTATTGTTTGGGAACAGACATACCAAAAAACACAAGTTTCAAACATTTACACTATGTACAACAGTATTCACTGTAAATATAGGCAGGACTAACTTTAAGATTAAACTACAAGAAATACATAAATCTATGTACATCTGTATCGGTATTAATAGTAAACCTACAATAACTAAATTATATACTAAATATTGTAAATTTTCCTTGGTCACATGGTATGCTTGTAAGTGAGAGATGTTTTATTTGGTGCCTATGCACATTTAAACAGTTGGTTAATTTTGCTTTTGTTTCTCCAGCATAGTTTTCATTGAATCGTGAGAATGTGATACAGTATATCAGGGTTTTGGTTTTGCAGTTCATATTTTCATTTACCTTTTATTCCTTCCCATCTTTGAACTTTTCTGGATGATTAGCGCACCCCCCACACCTACACCTACACCCCCCGCACACGCATATATCAAATATGAATTAGAAGCAGCTTGAAGGAAATAAACAATAGCTTTTTCTACTCGAGGCACAATTAGGTCACTCCAATCGACTATACCTCTCCATCAGATGTTTTACAATACTTTGCACCCTGAGGCACGCCCTTGTTTGTAATCCTTTGCTTATTTTCCCTAAAAGGATCGCTTTGTTTTAACTGTGTTCCAAACATAAACTCCAGGTAATTTTCCTAGAAAATCTAAATGACTTCTGCATTCTTATTCTTTACATACTCTAATCTTAAAACGTATATGTTTCTTTATATGTTCTAAGACTACAGAATTCAGGTTATGTTTAATTAAAGATTTTTGTATTACATTACCTCTATTAACGTAACAAGTCAAATTGCAATACAGACTTTCGAAAATATATATATGTTAAACGTTTAGGGTTAATATTTGAACGGAGTTAGTACAATTTTCTTACCCTATTTTCACTTTATGCTATACTAAATAATTTTAAAATGCACAGCGTATGTCTTTATGTTGATTTTAGATTACATATTCGTTGTTTATTTCCCACAATTTTGTATTTTCAAAATATCTTTTCTATTAATTTGTGCACCATATATTTGTAAATATATAGGCATAAACATTTCTTCATTAGTTGCATTTTATATTCTGTCTTGTTATAAATTGTTTTATGAGTTCTAGCAAGAAATCTTTGTTTTTGTGCCGTCGTCAGGAAATCTTCCGACTCAACTTTGACAGCCAGTTCTGCAATAATCATTATCGATTACTGCTTTTCTTTCTTTTTTTCCTTTTTTTTTTTACTGACATGTAAGGACTTTGTGTACTAACGTCTTAGCAGAACATTTTCAATTTATATCTTGATTCTTTTTCCTGAAATATCTTGAGTAGGTTTTCCATCGTCCATATAGCGGATTTGACTCGGATTCTGTTTCATATTTGCTTGTAGAAAGCAGATGTTCGTTTCTTATTTTGTAACAAATAACATTAGTTCCCATTTATTATTTACATGTTATAAGGCGGTGAGCTGGCAGATTCGTTAACACGCCGGACAAAATGCATTGTTTTCACGTTCTGAGTTCAAATTCTGCTGAGGTCAACTTTGCCTTTCTCCTTACGAGGTCAATAAAATAAGTAACAGTTGAGCTGTGGGGTTCGCTGTTATTGACTAGCTTCTTCCCACCAAAAGTCTCAGGCCTGTACCGATAAAAGATTATTTACAACTTTATATATATTGCTATAATTCTTAGTCAATGCAATTGCTTCACATAGATCCAATCCCACTCACTGTGTCTCCCTCCTGGGCTATAAATCTTTCTTTGAATGGTTTCTATAGCAAGCGAGTTTTATGAAAAATAGACTGCTAATCTGTAATTCAATCTTCATAAATTCACGGTTTGGGACCAGCTGGTATTCTCAAAGGTTACAATAATAGGGAGTGGAATAGAAGAGAGAGAGAGGGAGAGAGAGCGCGGAAGAACAGAGAGAGGAATAAGAGAGGAACAAGGGAAGGAGAGGAAGAAGAGACAGAGATTGAAAGAAGAGAGCGGAGGAAGAGAGAGAGAGAGTAGGAATAGAATTTTATTTTATCGATCTTGTAAGGACGAAAGGATAAGCTGATCTCAGCTGGATTTGAGCTCAGTACTTAATGAACCGGAACATGTACCAGATAGCACTCGTTTTTCGTTGTAAGGAGTCCATCATTTCGCTCTTTACTCCTTCAGCTTCCTGGTTGCTGAAGACCTCTAATACAATGTTTCTGTGTCAGCTAATGGGCGCCGTATTCTAGACACAGTAATTATTTCTCTGGTAAATTCACTTAACTCCCAATTCAGAATCATAACTAGAACTTATTATTGGAATGTGTAAGATAATTGATTTCTAACTCATTCGAAGCATTTAGCTCCCTCTTAGGTTTAATATAATTTGTACTTAATATTACTTCCGTAACTTTTCTGTTATTGATGTGTGTTTTCTATGCTTAACACATTAATTCCGTAGTATTTGCACGTCTGTATGTGCTTTAATTGTCTTATTTCTGCTCCTTATCTAATAACATATTAGATAATACAGTTCTATATTTAAGAGATGAGGAATTACGTACATTGTTTACATTATTTACATTTGACGGATATTTGTCCTCATCTTGTTTATTGTTAGCACAACGTTTCGGCTGATATACCCTCCTGCCTTTATCAGGTGTCTTGGGGGAAATTTCAAACCTGGGTTCTCATTCGGTAGGTATTTTCCGATGTTATTTTTATTATTAATATCATTATTATTATTATTATTATTAATCGAACTCGCAATTTTAGAGTTAGTAGCTCGCGCTCTTAACCACTACGCCATATGCCCGTGTGCAATTATGGAGTGAATTTTAGGGCTTAAAAATCTAATATTTTCCTATTATTTTCTTAATATTAAGGAAGAATAGGAAAATATCAGACTTATAAGCTCTAAAATTCACTCCATAATTGCAAACGAGCATATGGCGTAGTGGTTAAGAGCCCGGGCTACTAACCCCAAGATTCCGAGTTCGTTTCCAAACAGTGACCTTAATATTAATAATAAACATCGAGAAAACACGTTAACAACAAACAAGATGAGGACAAATATCTGTCAAATGTAAATAATGTAAATAATGACCATATTAGATGGTTATTAATTAATAAATATTACTGCTGGTACTACTAAGACTGACTCTTTGGATTCGATTGTGCTGCTTTTATGGAATGTAAATGCTGTTTCATACTTTCAATTTAACTATCATCCCTTATGATACAAATATGTTTCCCTCTTTCTTGGATATGAAAAATATCTTGGAAGTGATAAATATGAAACATCTCGAAAAAATGTACGACCGTCAGAGTAATGTAAAGAAAGTAAAGACAGTTTAATGAAAAGTTTGATAAATTACAGTTGAAATATTGCATTCAACTGCTGGTAAGATAAGAGATAATCTGTATATGTGAGATGAATAACGGTTTTAGTAAATTACTAATTAGAAGAGACTTTGTAGGATTCATGATGGTTTGAGTAACTGAAACCATAACAGTTAACCAACTCTATGCGTCACTATAACTTTGAAATATAAATCCGCATCTAAGAAATAATGTTGCTTTTAACGATATTTGTTTTTGTTTTTTTCGTATAGATGATGATAGCGATGATGATGATAATTATGACGATAATGATGATGGTGATGATGATGACGACGACGACGACGACGATGCTGCTGCTGATGATGATCATGATGATTATCATGATCATCATCATCTTTCATGGTGATTATGATAAAAATTATCACCAACGAGGTGATAAAAAGGAATAGACAGGTAGAGAATGTGGCGTTGCAAATCATCAATGATGTCGGAAGTATTATTATTATCATTATTATTATTATTATTATTATTATTATTATTATTATTATTATTATTATTAGTAGTAGTAGTAGTAGTAGTAGTAGTAGTAGTAGTAGTAGTAATAATAGTAGTAGCAGCAGCACCAGTTGTTGTTGCTGCTGTAATAGTTGTAGTCGCACTGGTTGTAGTTGTAGTAATGAGAGAACACATACAAGATGGAGAAGATAAGAAGTGTAGGTAATATATATACACACGGAAAGGTGAGGAGCTTGGAGAACCGTTAGCACGCCGGGAAAATGCTTAGCGGCATGTCGTCCGTCTTTACGTTCTGACTTCAAATTCTGCAGAGGCTGCAGCGAGTACTGGGGTTGATGTAATAAATGTAGTCCCTTCCTTGAAATTCCTAGGCTTGTGTCAATATTTGAAACCAATATAAATAAACATGAATTTCGATATAGATTAAAAAGCATAAAACAAATAATGCTCTACCATTTTTTTATTCATCGCCTAGTTAGGAGGAAGAACAAGGATCATGGTTGTGTACCATTTCTAGGGCGTTCAAGACAAGTAATAAGCAAAAAGGGAGGAACGGATTTTTTAATCGGCGAACTGGGTCGGATGCTTCCAGCAGGGCAACCTCTGTTGAAAGGGACACAAACATAGGTTTTGATATGAAACTGTGATATTGATTACGTCTACAATTTATTTATCGAACCTAGAAGGATGGAAGGCGAATTTGATCTCGATGGAAGTTGAACTCAGAAAACAAGCAGTGAGAATAAATACCACGGATATTTCTTCTAGATCTCTTTTCCAAATTTGTCTCTGTCTGTCTGTTTGTCTCGTTCTGTCTACCTCTCTGTTTCTCTCTCTCTCTATCACTTTCTCTCTATCACTCTCTCTCCATACACTCACACATATATATCTTTATACATATAAAGGTGAATAAAGGTATATCCAGTCTCATAAATGACTAATCTTTGATTTATTGCATTATTGAAATTATCTTCCTTTTGAGCCGGGCAATCATCACCAGATGTGAGATGCTCCGAAAATTGTATGCCATTCAAAAATAACTCTTGATTTTTTGGAGAAAACAAAACAGCGGTGGTATGTGTCTCTCCTTAATAGATGTCCACAGCATAGGAGTCGTCCCGTATTAACCCAGCAAGTGAGATACCGAGACACTTTCAGAAAACGTAGAAAACATTGCAGTCCTAAGATAATTTACTTAAGTTAAACGAAAATTAACTAAGGGAAGTAATTCAGAAAAGCCTATGACATGGATACGGACAACAGTGACGAATAAAAATATATCAAATACAACGTAATACGATTAATTCCTGATATATTGAAATTATTTTCCCTTTGGAAGATATGTAAATAAATGCTCTATGATAATTGCAACAAATTTCACACGAAAAAGAGTGATAATTTCAAGAAACAAAAATTCTCTGAAATTGGTATGAAATTAAGGAAAAGACAGACTGATACCTATACACCAGAGAATAGATGTGATACCTGCTTCTGTCTAAGGAATTTTTTAGCCCAATACTTATACAGTATTAATTCTAGCTTTCTACTCCGAATTCCACCGTTAAAAACGATTCATTTTGTGTCTCTTGACGTTTCTAAGTTCTTATGAATTAAACAACATAAAATACTCGCTGGCAACAACAAAGCTTCTAAAATGGATGGGGAAATTCAAACGATTTCTTTTTGCACAATTTTGGAACATTTTTCCTGCTTACAGAAGATTTGGGTTCGAGTTTCACGGACAAACTTTGCCTGTTTCCAGCTAAGGTATTTCAAATCCAATATATACACGGACACGTTATTATCTATTGCTTTACCTACTCCAAGTTGCACCGTTAAAAACGATGTATGCATTCGTAGACACATTCATGGTTTGTCGCTGTAACGACAGCAGGAAAATTCTATGTAGCTACAGAATAAATCATCTGAATCCAAATCAATAAATACTCTGAACTGAATGCTGTTTCTGTCGTCCATAATCCCAAATATATACTTAAACACAGTCTCACTAAATGAATTATGGATATATTTTTTCGATGTATTTATGGGGGGAAAAAAGTTAATACCAAATATCACCGATCACCCGGACTATTTTATTTCAGTTTTAAAGAAACCTTTATCTTTTCATACATAGAAGAAAAAGTCAAACTTACAATACACTTATTTCTATATTTAGTTTTACCTGTGAAAATGTGGCGTGAGAGCAGATCGCTTCAGAAACATCTGTTTCTTAATAGAAAAACAGGAAAATGCTCAAATATATTCTTGGAAGAAACATAAATTCAAATTTTCTTTCTCTTTTATACCTCTTTCATAAAATAAACGTTTCCCCATGTTTGAGGTGGCATGTGCTTAATATTGAATTAATTAAAATTTCTTTATTAATATAGTTGTTACTTTATTTCTGCGTCAGATAAAAATATGTTTTCATTATTACATTTTGATTTATATGTTAAATAACATGTAAAATGATTAAAAAACATTTAATCATATAAAGTTTTGAAAGATTACTATTATTACATATGTAACAAATATACATGGGATTATACAAACACTCGAATATTACCATTATTTAATTAGACACATATGCTGTTTACAAGTATATATATACGCATGCTTGCAAATTTCTATATATATTTGATTTAGGCAACCGACTGAATCAGTTTCTTTCTGTGAGTTTGCGCGCGTGTGTGTATGCGTGTACGCTGTTATATAAAATTGCAGTTCGCATACATACACTCCCATACTCTTGATTAGGATGTTACTATTAACACACAGAAAATGTATAGTACATACACTTTCAATCAGATTTTCGTTTCGCATTCTTAATCTTTTAAAATGCAATTTATTTACTAAGTAGCTTATCTGCGTGCCGTGTACAGTGGCGAAAATGTTAACCGTAAAACGCAATAATCATGAGCATGTATTTCTATGAAGCTTTCTAATTCTGTTTCAGTCAGTTGGCAAAATCAAATATATAGAGAAATTTACAAACATAAATATTGAATGAAGAATGAAATTAAAATGGAATTATTAATAGAAGTAAAGAACCGAAAAATAAATACATAGAGATCGAACAATATTATTAACAATTTAGTCAATGAATACTTTGCAGAAACGTAGCAGTCAGGAGAGATTTTGATAAAATTTGTTTTTATTATTGATTATTATGACAGTTTCCGGAAGTATTAAGAACAGACGCTTCGTTCTACTTCCTGTCTTGAATTAAAATTGACAGCTCTGAATTTTATCTTACACACGAAATACATGTAAATTGTCTCTCTTTAGCACTCCAGGCTTGTCTAAAGTTTCATTTATTTTAAAAACACAAACAAGCATCATATATACATTTACAAAGTACTTTAAACTATTAAGTCATACATACGCACACAAACGGACATTGTGTGTAATGTAAAACGTGTCAGAGGTATATAGGGTAAATGGAATTCTGTTAGACTAAGTGACGATGTGCAAATGTTTTTCTTTTTTTTTTATGAATATTATACTCAGGTATGTCAGTTCAGTCGACTGTTCTGTTAATTATTCCTGTTGACAGATAATGTGATGAAAATAACATCACGGAAAAATTGAATCATACAATTATTAGGTTGCTGACGTTTTCAAAACACTTTCAGTTAGATGTTTTCAAAAAGAAAACAAATATGATACAAAATATTATGTCTTGCAGCCTGTGAAAAGTTTTTCATGGAAAATTAAATGTTAGTATAATGAAGTGATTGTAAATAATATGATTGAACAAATATATAAAGTGGCATATTTGCCGAGTACACATTTGTTTAAAGGAAGTACCTATTGAACAAACCAACCAACTAGTCTTCATTTGGTCGACCGACCTGCTAGAATTAACAGCTAATTCTCTCTCAAATCACACTTGACAGTCTTAAAAACGGAAAGGCCACCATGTGTTATGTAGTCCTAAATAAACAAAGTCTGCAATGAAATATGGCTTGACTATGGTTGGAATGTCTTTGATAGCAGATCTGTTCGAAAAGGATTGATAAGGACTAAACCACTGTGCTTACTGCGTCAATGATTATTGGAGTAACATTTTAAATCGGAGATTCTAATCTGAATATTTCGAAATGAGGACCGATTTATACCAGACGTAGATGACGGTGTGTAATGGTTCTTAAAAAAGACACTTATTGTATACAAACTGTTATACGGCAGTTTATTCGCTAGCTTTGCCATCACAACACGACGAAATGTGCATAACATCACGATGCCTTGACAGACAGTAAACTTGAAGACCGCATTATTTACTCAAAAGAGAAAGATCCCGCGCAATGTCATCTGTTTTCTCACTTAAATAGGAAAACCTTCAGAAATAGGACCTTTCTTAAGGCCCAATTAAAGGATAAATATTTTATGCAATGTCATAGATATAAGAAAATATTCAATAGATATAAATTAAGGGTCTCGTTCAGTTACGCACCTAGTTTCAAAATATTTAGTTAGTACCCTTAAATCACGGATAGATGCAGAAAGCTCATGTAGAGTTTACAATAAGTACCCAGTGAGTGGTCAATGCAAACCTAAGCTGTGGTGTATGAAGCAAAAGTAATGTTGATTTCAAATTTCACCACAAGGGCAGCAACTTCAGGGGAGGGAGTAAGTCGATTGCATCAACCCCAGTGTTCAAGTGGCACACATTTTATCGACCTCGAAAGGTTGAAATGCAAAGTCGACCCCGGTGGCACTTGAAGTCAGAGCGTAAAGACGGACGAAATGCCACTATGCGTTTTACCCGACGCGCTAACTATTATGTTAGCTTGCCACGCTAAGCAGAAGTGATATTGACCAACACTACAGGAGCAAGACATAGAGAGAAATACGTCTTAAGGTCAGGTTGAATTTTTACCAATCCACCTTCAGAACCAAGGAAAAGTATGCTAAATATTTTCCCCTGCATTTAAGACGACGAAAATAATTTCAGTGCGTCTCGATTCAGAACAAATATCCCAAAACTGATCCTTTGTAAATCACTGGTTTTGGCAAATTTTGGCAGATTATTAAAACTGTTGCAGCTATACAAACACACGCACACGCACGCACACTCACACACACACACACACACACACACACACACACACACACACACACACACACACACACACACACACTCGTTCATACTCACACAAGTGCACATACACATGCGCATAGTTACCATCAATCAAATTTCTCATACAGTGTATTAAATTATCTGAGATTATGCAAGAAAGTGCAACACTGTAGGGCCAAGTCTGAAACGGTGTAATTTTGAAGCAAATCTCTTAAGCAAAGAGCCTCCTTTATGCCCAAAAGGCTGTTCGGCTGCTGAAGGTTTTACTTTTTACTAGTGAAAGATTAACGAAAAAAAAAATGGCAGAAAGTAGCCACGATGGTAAAATAAAATGATTTCAAATCAGAACTGAAATCTTGTGATTGGTTAATAGTGCTCCTGTGATATAATTCCTTTCACGTGATACGATATCTATCTTTGTCGAGTTGTTTCAGTAGTCCTGTTTCTGAAATTAGAGTTTATAATGTCTAATATCACCTTACTTTGAAATATATACAAATAACAATAACTGTTACAACAATAGCATTTCCTTTTGAGTAGTCCTAAGATGAGGCAAGTGGTTGAATATCTTAAAACTTTTTTACTTAGTAGATTAAACGGTATCAAAATTCCATTCTCCAAATAGTGATCCTTTAAAGTATAGAGAATTTGAGGAATCACATCTAGTGCACAAACTACTCTGTAAACGTCAATAATAATTTTATAACTGCCGATTTATCGCTAAACTGTTTTACCTGCCATTAAACAGAACATAAAGTAAGAATTCATTTAATAGAAAATTACCGATTGGAGTTCAGAAAGGAGAAAAAATGATAATAAATGATAAAGAACGGATAAATAAACAGACTGGAAATCTGCTATTAGATTTTATTGGAAATCGATGTTAATAACTGTAATAATGCTTGCAGTCATCCTTGTTTTGCGGATATTATTCTTTAATCGCTACAGTTTATCCTAAAACTAGTCATTGGTCTTCATCACTGGATAATTTAGCTTGTTACGAAAGATAAAACGAAATAAAAACATGTAGCTACCTGTGTAAACAACCGCTTTGTATTTATTCCATTATACAATAAAAATTACAGGTAAATACTCGCGAATGGGTTAAATGTAAAATATATGTAATTATTAAATGAATTCTCGTAAGTTCAAATTTTTTTTGAATTATGAAAAAAATATCTTTTTAAAATCTTTTGTAATTATCCCGTATTAGCCATAATTGAGCAGATGTACAGCATGAAGATTGAGGTCAAAAATTCGGCGTGAGGCAGAAATCCATTGTTCAATATATATCATAACTCTACCTGTTGAAGAACAATAATCAGCATTCTGACTTGGTAATATCCTTACTCCATTGGAAGTGAGAAGATCATTGGGTTTTACATTAATTCAGCTTATGAATGGTGAGATAAAGTATGCATTTGTCTCTCTGGGTAAGGTTACATTCAAAACACTTGCAGCATGTATAGGTGTCTTTATTTTTTCTTTGTTAAACTTTGCAAAAACGAAAGCCTGTGATCCCTATGATTGGCAAATAATATATTTCGTACAAATAGTTATAGCTTTCTCATTTTAAGCATAAGTTGCAAATGTAGTTTGTAGCGTAAGATTAGATCGGATTCACATCGAACGATATTTGGAGACGATAACGTGTGAACACGTATGAGTAGAATATGAAGTTAATGCATGCCAGTCTGTTAAGGACTTCAACTGTGCAGATAACACAAGATATTGTAATAATACAAAATATGAGCAATAACATATATAACGCAAATAGAAATAATTGAGTTCGATAAATCTAGTGATAATATGTGCTGATACAATACAATTAATAGTGTAAGAAGTAAAGGTAAGTTTTGATGTTTAGATATTAGATATAGTCTTTTAGGAAAGAACTCGCATTTTCTACTTACTTAATAGATGTCTTCTGCCGGAACAGATCTTCACTAGATTTATCGAACTCCAGTAATATTATTTGCTCTATATGCTTTATGGTTCATATTATATCAGCAATAAAGGCATTATGCAAATTGTATTGAGCTGGTTATAGTTATAGGTAATGTGAACAGTCATATTGGATTAGATATTTATTATTTCGAGCGTATCTTTTGGTAACGTTAACTTGATTGATGACCTATTTTGTTCCAAAATATCCGTACGTTTTCCTTATTTAATGCATCTTTTGGTTTAGTGTCTATCGAAATGTTTTCCTCAGTTGAGCGATTGCATTAGCTGGACAATAGCTACAGTGTTTAATTTTAGCATTCTTGGATTCGTTGTCATGAATAAAACAAACACCAATATTACAAGAGATTTCCAATGACTTAACTATATCTATATCCTTCATAGAAAGTGACGTAGACTGTAAGAAAAAGACCTTATCAGTTATTACGCATTTCTCACGACCTGCAAAAACACTCTTCTTAAATATTGAGCTAACACAATTATGTTATTTGATCCTTTAAAGAATTTTTTCACGCGCGTTTTAATTTCAACGAAATCAATATTACATCGTAAGATATCATTTAATATTTTAATTAAAATTTTGACGTCATCATTACTAGAAATTACAGGATAATTACATGTTGTGAAATTTGTGGAGATTTCAAGCTAATTTGGATGGTATTATCTTTCATTTAATACACTTCTTTCATAACAATTTTACACTCATTGGAATCCTATTTTTTGTTTTTCGATTTTGCTTGCAAAATTTAAACGAACAAAATCTGTTTTTTTTTTGTTTTGTCTTGTATTTTTCTTTTTCATTAAGAGAATGGAATAATAATTATGTTATTTCTTTTACACTTAAGTTTGTTAATTACTAAATAAATTTAAATGCTATTTGCTTATTTATTCAATTAACATAGCGAGTTTGGCAAGTACTGATATCGAAAAGATAAGCTTCCTCTTGGGTCTGCGATATGGTTTCAATTGTTCGTTTATCCCATTATATTTCACTTACTGTTTTATTGTTAGCCTTAATATAAAGTGTTGCGCTTAATCAAAAGGAAAAGGGAAATACATTAAAGTAGCGCCATCTATTCGCATTTAAGAATTGTTAAACAATTGCAAATAAAGAAGAAAACAATCACTATACTTCAGAATAAAACAGATAATAATTCTATTCGATATAGTTGTCCAATAACTACTATAGTCGTTATGGTGAATACAAATTATGGCTATCATCAAACATTTAAAAAAAAAATTTAACTAAGATTTATTCAGCTACACTCAACATATACTGACATTTCTAATTTAACACCATTTGCAATATTTCAGATAACTCCCTGTGGATCATGTAACGTCAAAACAGTCGTTTGTTCGGCGTATTTGTTCAATAACACTATTTGACAAATCAGAGCGTGGCTTCTTGCTATGTTGAGATTCTTCTGTAAGCTTTTGCCGCAGTATTGTGTGAACACGGTAGTTGTGAGTAAAATTACACCTAGTTAAAAACAAAGCATTAGAAACAAGTTTGGCAGTATTGGAAAGAACGAATATCAAACAACAAATAATTGATATCGTGACACATTTAAAGAATTTAAAAGAAAGAAAATATATGTGGAATTAAGAATTATAGATAATAGAATCAACAAAGAAATGGTGCAGCGTTTACGTCTCTCAACACCTAAAGCATTCTTTTTGAGCCTTAGAATTATTGCATATATATTCAAATGTTTCTTTAAAATTGAACCGTTTTCTTTCTTATCTTTTCATATATTTTTCGTCATTCTTTCAAACACTTGGAATTTCTATATGCAAGTGGAGCAGAATTGGTAACTGGGTCAAAATCAATAGTTTCTGATTTCTTGTTATTTTCTCTCATTTTGTACCATTGCAACATCTTTGGGAATAGAATTTGTTCAGTAAAGGTTACGTAGTTGGGAGTAAAAATTGGTCAGTATAGTTTACATTGCTGTTGAAGTTGAAAGTTTGAAACATAGGAGGCAGGTACTATTTTCAAGAAATTTTTCCTTAAATTTGTCCCGATTTGTAATTGAGGTAGCTAATATAATATCTGGATAATTTCTCGTGAGGAAGCTATAGTGAAGAAGCTATAGTGAAGAAGCTATAAAAAATAATTTATGTTGAGACTTTAGATTTAGTTGAGCTTCATCAATTTAATATTATGTGCGATTTTTCCGTAATTCCCTTTTGTTTTACCAAGATATCTAAAATTTTGCTCCATCTCTGATATCTAAGGACGGATGTTGATGTGTATGACTCTTTTTTTCAAATTTAATTCTGGATAACTACAAAGTCATATTTACATTATCTTGTGTTACCCATTTTGCCCCGCCTAAATTTGTGTTTTATATTCTCAAGGAGAACAGAAAATTTTCTGAAGTAGTGTTCTGAATATGTTATAGGTTTTACTATGTTTAGAGAAGGTCTTTTCTTTGCTGATATAGTTTTGGCAAGATAGTGAACATTTGTAAAAGTCAAAGTAAAAAATGCAGTAACATTATTAGAAACTGGAAAAGCAGACTTTCGGAAATAGCTGTTTGAATTACCCGTTTTTGTCGGGGTTTCCCCTGCATTTTATTATTTTCCCCATGCATTACAAAACAAGGAAGGGAAGCTGTTTTAAAAGAAGAATTTTCAAAATCTGTCTTTTAAATGTTGGTATCACTACCCCATTCTCTTCCCTCCTCTCTCATACACACACACGCACACACATAAACTCACACACATAAACTCTCATATACACCCACTCATATACACACACACCCACTCACACTCATCATGGCTTTGGAACAGCAACAACCACAAACATGATTTTTTCTTTTCTGTAATTTTCTGTCATTTTATCTTATTCTACATTCCGAAACATGTAACTCACATTAAAAGACGAAAAATCTTACCCCACTCTACCCTCCTCCATTGTACTGTTCACAATGAAGGAAAAGTCAAGCACCGCAAGTAGGTGTGTGAAAAACGAAACTTGGAATTTTGAAAAAGTGTATCTATAAAGCGACTTTTTCAGTCATTTATTTAAACTTTCTCTGCTAACTCACCAAATTCAATTATTTGAAATAGATGGGTTTTGAGATTTAAACTTGGTAATTTTCAAAAATTCTAATTCTTGTGTATAAGGGGGCCACCAAATCTGGAGTGCACCGAGCCTCCCATGGTTTAAATTCAATCCTGTATACATACATACATACATACATTCATACATACATACATATAGTGTAGCCGACATCCAATGAATTCCGAAATAGTGATGTAGGTCAGGATTATCATGGCGTGATAAATTTTAAATCCTGAGTAGAGCCGATGAAAAGTGCAGAGAACAGATGTCAAGCATGATGTACTTCACAGGCATATGAAAAAATAAAGAAGAATTTAAGGGATCGAACTTGTCGAATAATTGATTTGCTAAAAGGATTAACGTTGCTTTGAACGAAATGGCATGAATAGATTGATGAAAAAATCTAATTAGCTAATTAAATTTATTGTTGATAGGTCTTTGGCATGTACTTCACTCACTGATAAAATGAGTTATAGGGCTCGACAAACATAACGTGAGAAAAATTCCAATTTCCTTCATCTCATTTTGTTCCCTGTTTCTTTAAAAAACACATCCAACAATACATTATGCTCTAGATGTAGTAAGTACGTTGATCTAATACTGTTCCAATTTTTTATTGGTTAAATATATTATAGAGTAAAGGATCATCTATCCGTTGCCTGTACGTATTTTTCAAATAAATAGAAAACTACTCGATATCTAGCTGTATAGTTCGTAAATAATTTTTGACAGGAAATCTATTTAAAAATTCATTATAATAATGACCGTCTTAGAATTGCAGAAAATATTTAATCTGATAGCTTTTACTATGAAGTCAATTACCGTTCCTTCTAAAACTGAGAGAAGTTGCATGACTTTGAATAATCATCATACAGCTCTTGAGGTGAAAAAAAAAAACAAACAAATTTTCTGGATATAAAAACTAGACTTACAAATGTCGAACCTAATAGGGAACACCCTAAGAGTTCAAAGATATGTGTTTGGACACTGGACGTTCTGATGTTTTAGAGACGGGTATAACTTCGTTAATTTAGACACCTTATCGACACAACGAACATCTTAGTAATAATTGCAAGACAAATTACATTGAGAATCTGACAGAATAAAACAGACTAAATTCAGTGAAATATTTACTTTATAAATCTAACAAAAAATATCTTGGTAATTGCGTTTAATTGCTTTTAAGATTAATAGAAATCTCTTATATGCTACATTCTTACTCGGTAAGTTGTTCAAAGAGAAATTAGGAATAGAATTTTAGTTGTTGAATTGTAATCTTGCATTAGTTCTGACAGAAAAGAAATAATAGACATTACAGCGTAATCAGACAGTAAGCAAACAATAAATAAATATATAAATAAACAAATGCGAGTTTTATCAATGAAGTGATCAAAGATCTCTTGACGAAGTGTTTAGAAGAATGTGTAAGTGGAATGAATGGGTGTGGAAAATTGTATGTACATATATCTGTGTATAAAATACCATATATTGTGATATTCAAATGTGTGTGTATATACATATATATATATATATATATATATATATATATATATATATATATATATATATATATATATATATATATATGGATGTAGCTGTATATATATTTATATATATATATACAGGCGCACACACACATGCATTAGCAGCTCGTGAAGGATAAAGGCATGTCATGACATATATATTAAAGACTTGGTAACACAATTCAGTAGCTCTCGCACTCTCATTCCCTCAATTCACATACGCGCGCCCACACGCACGCATACGCACGCGCGCACACACACACACACACGAACACATGCATACATACATACATACATACATACATACATTTAAGTAATAATATAAATAATATATATATGCATATATGGATTCAGGATATTGCCAAGAGTAAACAACATGAAGTACGAAAACGAGTTAAATAAGCAAACAACGAGAAGAAACAATGGAAAGCAGGACAAGTAACACAAAGAACGACCCGTCATTAGTTGTCGGCTGTCTGTCTACTCTTCGTTCCGAGCATTCAACGACAATATGAGTTTTCGAAAATAGTTGCTCCCTTAAGTACAAAAATAAAATTTGGTAACAAAAAGGGCCGTGGAGACATAAGAAAACCAAACGAAAGCAAACATGGAGGGTCGTTGGACCACATACATAATACATACGTAGATACATACACATACATAAAAGCATAATTAAAGCATACGTACATACATACATACATACATACATACATACATACATACATACATACATACATACATATATATAGGAGTGGGTGTGTGGCAAGTAGCTAGCTTAGCAACCACATGATTCCGGGTTTCAGTCCCACTGCGTGGCACCTTGGGCAAGTGTCTTCTACTATAGCCTCGAGTCGACCAAAGCCTCGTTAGTGGATTTTTCTTCTTTCAGTTTCCGTCTGCCAAATCCAATCACGAAGCTTTGGTTGACGGAAGCTGAAAGAAGCCCCTATTATATATATATGCATATGTTTTTTGTCTGGGTTTGTCCCTCACCCCATCGTTTGACAAGAGATGTTGGTGTGTTTACGTCCCCTTAACTTAGCGGTTCGGTCAAAGAGTCCGCTAAAATAAGTACTAGGCTTCCAAAGTATAAATCCTGGGGTCGATGTTTGTTTTTGACTAAAGCCGGTGCTGCAACATGGCCGCAGTTAAATGACTGAAACAAGTAAAAGAATAAATGAATAAAAGAATATATGTGTGTGCGTATGTGTGCGTGTGTGTGTACTTATATGCCATAATATGACTTAGGCCTTTAACTTCTTGAGGGACATGGCTTGGGCATTTTAAAACTTGGCGGAGCTCACCCAGCTCCAGAAATAATGCCCATAGTCTGCTCTTTCTACAATGGTAGAAAGAGAAGAACCAACTCCAGTAAGGTTTGGTATTTTATCACTACAGAACACGGATAAACGGCAAAGTTAATTTCGACCTGATTAGAACTGAGAGTGTGGAATGCTTCAACGATTATCGCAAAAAAGATTATATATATATAAATTCAAATTACGACAAACGTAAATAAACAAACGAAGTTTGCTTTCAGAAGCGTTGAAATGTCTTTTTAGAAAGTTAAAGAAGTGATTTTAAATTCTTAATCGCAGAATAATAATAATATAGCCTGAACAGGATAAACTACCCCTATTTTGCAGAGAAAAGTATAGGTGGCTATGATTATATACATAATTACAATCAGGGGTCAGCTAATTGCTTCACCACGGACTGAATTAGAAAATTGTCGCTATTGTCATTTCTACTACCATAAAGATCTCCGAGACGATAACACACTTTTTTACGTAGGTAAAAAGAAAAAAAATATTGAATCCACACGACTCACATCAGCTGCATACACGTTTCGAGATTAAAGTAAAGCTATATTTACTTATTTCTCATCTTCAGTGCAGCATTTAGGAATATAAATTTCAGAGTGTTAGGATTAAATATGTACGCGATCAGGCGCCATCGCATAACCGATATTCAACCACACTCCCAAAAATATACAGCAGAATGTGAACACATATTTATCTTTAATAACCACGTGAGTGTTACAAGCAATACCGCAGAAACTGCTGCCCCCTGATTGTAATTATGTATATAATCATAGCCACCTATGGGCGTAAATTATAATTTCAATAATAATAAAAAGGTAAAATTAATTAATTAATTAATCAATTAATTAATTAATTAATAATTAATAATTTTACGAAGTACGTTAAAATAACCTTTTTATGTAAATTATGCAAATATTTTATAATTATATACATAGTTATAATCAGGGGTCAGCTAATTGCTTCGCTATATTTGTATAATTTACCTAAGAAGGTTATTTTAACGTACTGACTACTTGGTAAAATTATTAATTATTAATTAATTGATTAATCAATTAATAAATTGATTAATTAATTAATTTTATTCTTTAATTATATATATATACGTGTGTGTATATATATATATATATATGTGTGTGTGTGTGTGTGTGTGTATGTGAGCGTGTGTATGTGAGCGTGTGTATGTGTGTGTCTGGGTTTGTGTGTGCGTATGTGTGTATGTGTGTATGTGTTTGTGAGTGCGTGTATGTGTGCGTTTGCGCACGTGCGCGTGTATATGAGAGACTTGGAAACAGCTTGCTTCAGAAAGTGCAGTCTATCTAAAACTCCGCAGACAAGATGCCAAAAAAGTTTCAGGACCTTCCTTCCAGGTCTTCCTTTCGAAGGCTTTACAGCACATCGCCCGTTCCCCGTCACTGATGTGAGTTCCCCCCAACTATTTAGACTGAAATCAATTTCTGCGTCATCAATTCTCCAACCAAGTTTCATCATTCCTTTTCAGCCATATCCAATAACTGGTCCGCTCATTTATCGCCTGAATCTCCTTCAAAATAGTGTTGGACACTAATTGATAGCAGCTACTGTCTCAGTCTTGTCCCAATAAACCTGGTACACCCATCTTCTCAGGGAAACTGTACTGTAGTCCAAACAGAATCTATGCAGTCTTCCAGTAGCGTCCAAGTTATCTTCCTGTCGAAAGGTTAATTCAACACGGTGTATTATCTTAGATTCCTCACACCATACTATCATCTCCGGCTTCTTTATTCTTGGTATTGGAAATAATCATCCACACCTTACAAGACCTGTTGCTACCCATCACACTCCGTCCAAGTTGTCGTCATTAACTTTTGTTCTGTTTTGAGTAGCCATCTTGACCTCGACGGACAAATGCGATAAACCGTTTACTGACATCCTTGTACAATTTCTTGTCACCATTGATTGCTTCCATCTACGTCTTGGAAGCACTATAGAGTATTTTGAGAACCTTATTGTGACTCCATTCATACTTTCCCAATGCTATTGAGCAGTTAGATAGAATGTTTTAGTGTGCCAACTTTTCTTCATCTACATTTGCCGTCATTCGCTATTTTCCATTTCAACAGATTTCACGTGGATAGTAGTACATCATAAGTAGCTTAAGGAAGGAAACTAACCGTGATGTGCTCCACCTCTACATCTCATCCCAACCCACTTTCCTTTCAATAACTTTTTCTTCTTACTTGGTTATCTGACCTTGCTGAAGGCATTGAATCAAATGCAGTTTCCTTTTCTCTGTCTCTCTCGCTTTAATGGTTTAAAGGGATTGCAACCAATCCCCTTCCGGTCACTTTAATTTACTCCCACAATATCTCGATCGTCCAGTGATGTTATTAGTTTCTTTATTTTCCCGCCATTTTTGTGCAGCCTTGACATCGGGCGGATTTTCCAGTATTTCTACGTCTTTGGTCACCCTCTGCATCATAGCCACTCGCACTTTTCCAGTTTTGTAGATCTCAACAATTGATGTTATAGGTAGTTGAAGAAACTGTCCATTCCAATGTGGTGCAGAACTGTTCAAAATAGACCAAGCCAGTCCCTGGTGGAAATATTATACTTCTACGCAATGGTCTCCATTTTCGACAGTTTTACTTTACATATGTGCTGGGGCGAAGCAATACGGGGATATAGACCAAACTGCAAGCACGACATGTTCTATATGCGCGGCAGTTTTGACCTGTCTATGGCTTTCAACCCATCTTTCGTTTGTAGCAACGACTGAATCCCGCTATACTTATCCGTCAACGAGTTAGCATACCATCGTCGAAATCTTTTTATAGGTTTGTTTTTAACCATTGGCATGGTTTCTTCTGTTAATTTCACTTGCTTTTGCTGGCTTTTCACAAATGTCAAACGGCTTGACTTATTTGCCTTAAATCGCATTCTTGAGCAAGTGATTAGCTTATCCAGTCTATCCAAACAGTTTGCATAGAATTTTAGTCTCTAATCAGTATTATGTCGTCCATGAATGCCTTCTTGAGTGATCTCAGCCGTTCTCCTGAGCAGTCTGCTGATCTAGATAGCGTCTCCATAATAAGCACAAACCAGATGACCGATATACTGCAACCTTCAGTAATTACAATTTCTAGATGTTTCCCGTCCGTTGTAAAATGTTCAGTCATGAATCAGTATGTAAAAAAGTCCTTTGTTTCCATAAACAACACATAACCATACGTGTTAGTGAAATCTATCCACACAACGTTCAAGGGAAGATGGGGCCTGGTTAATAGCTGCAGAATAACATGGCATCAATTTACCACCTACAGTTATGAGTGATTTGAAGATTTACGGAATTAGTAGAGGTCACCTTCATTCAGGCTGTGCGAATTTCTTCATACGATATCTAGATGGAACTGGGTCTAGTTAAATGCGCTGTTATTGAAATGAGGATAGGGCAAAAATAGACAACAATTCAGTACAACTTTCAGATGATGAGCGCTTAAGAGCAGTGAATGGAGAAGATTACAAGTACCTTGTTGTTTTACAATTAAGCCAGATGATAAGTACCAATATCAAAGAGGATATTTCTGCTGAATAGACCAGAAGAGTGGAAAAGCTATGTTGATCCAAGCGGAATGGAAGCAAACTGATTAATTTAATTTAAAACGTTAATATATCTCTGTGCGACGTGAAAATATTTTCAGACAATGTATAGGAAACTACACTGTTCAACCAATATTGTAGGTTGAAATATTAAGCTTGCTGAATCAAGCAAGGTTGAGATGTGAAACTTATGACTATCATAAATTTTCTGGTTACTTTTCTCAGTATGGCACCATTAAATATATATCTATACATGTACTACACATACAACTTTAATTCAAATATAGGTGCTCTACAGGCACCATATTCTTATCTCCGGACGAGCCGATTCCAAGGACGCGGGCCTTTGCGAAGAAGAGAGCTATAAAATACAAATTAGCACAGATAGTAAGGATGGAGAAAAATATCAACCTGCTAGAAATAAGGGCTAAAGTCTTCTGTTGATGCCATCAATTTTAAATTTTATCCACAGATGATATTAACAGTAGTGACATCTTATTTCAAACCTTAAAGTTTGTATGTTTCATATATTATATATATATATATATATATATGTGTGTGTGTGTGTGTGTGTGTGTGTGTGTGTGTGTGTGTGTGTGCGCGCGCGCGTGTATGTATATATGTATGTATGTATGTATGTATGTATGTATTTGTATGTCTGCGTTTGTCTCCTACCATCACTTGACAATCGATGTTAGTGTGATTATATCCCCATAACCTAGCAGTTCAGCAAAATAAGGTCGATTTGTCGATTTGTTCGACTAAAGGCAGTGCACTACAGTAGTTGTATGAGTATATGTAGATATACATATACACATACATGCGTACAGTTATGCATACATACATATATGCAAATATACATACATACATACATACATACATACATACATGCATGCATATATGGCAAAGCATTTCACATAGTAGTGATGTGAGATTTAAAGGTTGAATGTGAGATGAGAAAGAAAAGGAGTAAGTCGCAGGGTGAGGGAAGGTGTAAGTGGTTTAGCGAGGGAGGAGTGAAAGGCAATAAAAGAATAACAAAAAAATGCAAGGCGAAGGGAACGAGGGTGAGCCAGTAATGAGTGAATAGAGGTATAAGAGGTAAGCCAGAGAGAGGAAGGGAGAGGTATATTACGGTCAGCATGTTGAAATGATGTGCAACTGGTGGTTGTGTGTCTCTAAGCAGATTTAAATCAATTAGTGATGGCTATTGGCTATAAGGAAAAACAGCAAAAGTCGAGAAATAAAATAAAAGTACCTCTGTGTGTGTATATGTGAGTGTATGTGTGTGTGCATGTATGTGCATGCATATAGAGAGAAACGGGGAGAGAGAAAATAAAATGACAGAGAGTAGAGTAACATATTCATCCATTTATTCAAATCTGATTCTGTTTGATTCACAACTATACCTTTCATGATTGTTTTCCTCAGTCTTCCGACAACCGAAAACGGGAAACGCAGATTCAGCTTCCAATAAATATATCATAATACATTATATTTCACTCTGCACTCGTATCAAGTGCTGCATTATTTTTGTTCGCGCGGCTAAATGTTGTACTTTATGCATGCATTCTTGTGTACCTGTGTGAGTGTTTATATTTGCGTCTCTGTGTTTATACACGTACCGTAAACATAGACGCACATGAACTTATGATGTTGAATCTTCACTCACGTTGAGCGAGGCACTTTATTGCTCCGAATGCACATAATGACATAACAACAATAATTACTGAATTATAATAATAGGCATCAAATATAGCATGGAAAGAAAACGGAATATTTATCACGTTATCATGCAAGTAGTATAGATTATTCGGTGGTTATTCACCACCAGCCCCTGTTGACTTGACGGTAGTAAATAAATTAACCACACAATATTTACATTGGACATTTTGTCATTATGAACGGATAGTTTATAAATGGACCAAGAATACACGAAGATCCAAAGCAACCACTGAAATTAAATATTAGAACATTAGTAAACATTGGTTTCAAATTTTGGCATAAGGCCAGCAAGTCCGGGGGAGGGGTAAGTCAGTATATGGTCTCCAGTCCTCAAATGGTATTTATTTTATCGACCCCACACGGATGAAACGAAAATTCGGCCTCGGCGGCATTTGAGCTCAACGTTAAGACTTACAAAATGCCGCTAAAAATTTTGCCCAACTACTAACTATTCCGTCGGCCTGCAGCCTTAAACATTAGTAACTATTACTTTGAAAGTCATCTAGTTGTGAATATAAGTCGAGATGTTTAAATACCAGAAGCTATCCAGTACATTGACGCACACGACCTTAGACAGAACTATTTTAGTTTAACCAAGATATTTTATACTTGAGATTGCAGGTATTCTTTAGTATACTTCACATATACATGAATTAAAGAAACAGGGAAAATAGATCTCAAATATATCATATAAAAATATATAGAAGAATTACGCCAAGTTATCATTGTGTATACATGCTCGTGCATTTCCGTTCTTATATGTGTGTGTGTAATTATAACGAATCGAATTTTCACGCAAAAATACAAAAGCAACAAAAGCAATAGCAAAAGAAGTATAACATATTTTGCTGCCAAGAAATATATTTCAAAAGTGATATACTATTGATCCTTTTGTTGTCCCCACAAACAGTTTGGCATAGTGTCAATCCTTTGTGAAAGTGTTATCTTGAAATCTCAACAAACGATCGATTATTGTTCAATAATCAATATCATTTTATTTTTTCGTTTTGTTAACGCCCTAAAAATCATTCATTTATTCCCTTAAAATACATGCTTTTATAAAACTGGGTGTAACAGTTCCAGCTTTGTGGATCTCATTATCTTTAAGCCTTTTTATGAATATTCCCACTGCCGTAACATCTGTGCCAGATGGTCGGCCGCCTATAATCTTTAATACACCCATAAACCCTGAAACACATTAACATATGTCAACACTTACTCATTGACAGTTTTAAGTTTCACTGCATTAGTTAAGGCATAGAAGTAGGTGCTTTTAACATTAGGAGCGAGTTGGGTCCGATCAATTCTGATAAGTTTCAAACATGGCCGTACAGTTTAGAAGTTCGATCTTCAACGACGGGGTTCTGAGTTCGACACCACTGCGAACCATCCTTGGTGTGTATCAACCCTAACAAGAAGAATGAAATTCATAAGAGAGAAAATCATAAGAGCTACACTTTGTCATCTGCTTGAAACAAAAAAAAAAACGTGTTTAAAATTTGCAAAGAGATGCAGCTGTTGCTAGGGAGTAAGAAGCTCGCGTACTCACCACATGGTTCCGGGTTTAGTCTCAATGCGTGGCAGCTATAGCCTTGTGAGTGGATTTGGTAGACGGAAACTGAAAGAAGCCCGTCTTATATTCGTATATATATATATATATATATATATATATATATATATATATATATATATATATATATATGTATATATAACGTGAGAGAGTTAGGGGTTGGCGGTTCAACCCACTAAGGGATAGTATCTATCCAGTATACTGCTGGGAGGGTACCCAATTATTGCTACACTAGTGCTATACTAAGTGCAATCAATGGGAGCGGGTAAAAGTGGATGTTTTACCCCACATTTGTATAACAATTAGAAAATGGAGGATAATATGCTGAACCCAACTACTTGCAGACGATGTATCCCGTTGAATTCATTAATTTAATTCATAGCAAAAGTGACAAAAAAAGAAAGAAAAAGAAAGAAAGAACCAAAGCACAGGTGTCTATGGCAGACTGTTATTTTGCCAACCTGGCTTACATATAGAAGTACAAAGTACATAAGGAATTAGAGGATGAACAGAAGTTTAATCTTACAGCTGTTTCGGACTAGTTTTAGCAAGCCCCATTCTATCCGAATATTCCTTGCCGGAGTGATTATCGGATGACATTTTGAAATGGGGTTACATGCCCGAACCGCTAGGCCTCTTCAGAGATTCAACGGGATACATCGTCTGCAAGTAGTTGGGTTCAGCATATTATCCTCCATTTTCTAATTGTTATATATATATATATGTGTGTGTGTGTGTGTGTGTGTGTGTGTGTGTGTGTGTGTGTGTGTGTGTGTGTGTGTGTGTGTGTGTGTGTGTGTGTGTCTGTGTGTGTGTGTGTTTGTGTGTGTGTGTTTGTGTGTGTGTGTGTGTGTGAGTGTGTGTCCTGTATCGCTTGACAACCGATGGTGGTGTGTTTATGTCGCCGTAACCTAGAGTTTCGGCCAAAGAGACCAATAGAATAACTGCTAGGCTTACAAAGAATAAGTCTTGGTGTCGATTTCTCCGACTAAAACCCTTTGAGGCGGTGCTCCTCTCTCACATTTCTTGGCCCTCCCTTTCTTTAACTCCCACTATTTCCCACTTGTTTATCTCCCCTTCACATTTCTCTTTGTCTGATATTTTTCTAATCCTCCAATCCCGCTGTCCTCTACTAATCTCTCCTCTTTCCATGTGACCGGTGTCTGGTCCGCCATGATCTTTCTTCCTTGGCCTGACTGCAGACTGTCAACAGGTCTTGTGTCCATCTCCCATGTTCTTGCCTTTAGGCTTTTACTTCATACACGCCAGCTCAATTTGAATCGTTCTTAGTCGAAAGACGTCTGTTGTTATTTCTTGTTGTAGTATTCGTAATTGTGTACCATGTTCTCCGTTTTTTGTTTTTTTTTTCGTCTTTGTTGCCGTGCACATTCGCCAGCTTTCTTAAAAATGGGTCTAATGCTCTTAGCTTAGACTTTTTTGGGAACAAAGAGATCGAATCATCTCAAGTGTAATTAATTGTCCGAAATGGTCGTGACTTTTGGTACTTGACTGATGAAAGAAAGCCAAGAATGACCCGTCTTTTATTTTGCCTGTCCTTCTAATTGTTGTTTCTCTTGTCCGCCTTTGTGTCGTCTATCTGTCCGAACGTTTTAATGCCCTATATTGTGTTTTTGTTCCATTTATATATATATATATATATATATATATATATATATATATATATATATATATACTAGAAGAGGCACCCGGCGTTGTCCGAGAATCAAATTGTTCCTTATATATTGGAAGGAAAATGCAAACTATGTTGTTTAGAAATTTTTTATTCTAAATTCAATTTATTCTTTAATTGAGATATAATTTATTCTTCAATTGGGAAATCAATTCTGAATTCATACAACAACAACAACAACAACAACAACAACAACAACAACAACAACAATAATAATAATAATAATAATAATAGTAATAATAATAATAAAAACGAAAAATTTGATCGTATGCATAATATTGTTGTGGAAGATGTTTAGATTCATTCACAAATGCAGTCAAGTCTGTGATATAATTTGTCTCTCTTGCTATGTCTGTGGAAGTTAAATCACTAATTTGACGGTTTGTTTTTGGCAGTCCAGAGCCACACTGTTGCAAATTTATGCCACCCATGGCTAAACCTTGATCCTCAATTTCAATCAGTGCTTGCTTAGAAAATTGTTTCAGAGAACTGAATATTGATATCTGGGTTTGCTATATCCTCACGATGTTTTATCTAAAGCTGTAGAGGACTGCCAAGTGGATACATGTTCAGTATAATTGCAAATAGGTTACGGAGTTTCCTAGGAGAACATGATACAGATGCTTCACTCAATGCAAAGTCCCAATGCTCATCATTTGCTAAAAAAACTTTGCTGATAGCATGCTTCCCTATAAGTTTCAAACTCATGATCGTTTACCTTCCTCGAATCTTGGAATGATATGGTACCCCATACCTCATGCAAAAGGAGCAGTAAGTAGTGGCATTCTTCTTGGCCTGGGGGGACACTGTAAACTCTTGGAAGAGCGTCAGCCCATTTCCTCTTGCGCCATTTATTGTTTCTCCAGGTGTAATACTTGGGTATTTTATAATAATAGATCAGGATTTGAGCGAATCAGGCACTTAAATAGCGGAATGCATGTACGGGTACTGAACGATATTCAGATTATGTATTCGATTAGCTGTACCCGACTGAGTATATGATGAGTCATGTGGCTAAACAGGGAACGCACATTGCGCTAAATGTACGGTCCATAGTATACTTCGGATGTACGTAAGGTGTAGGTTCCGAGTGACGTGAATAATAAATAAATAAAAACAGATGGATAATGTGCCAGTCCACACACACACACACACACACACATACATACATACGTATGTATGTGTTACGATAAGTTTAGCTTCAGGATTACATTAAGAATCTGAGATATGTTCAGCCAATTACATCTTAACTCAGAAGTAGGCTATCCAGTTAACAGAACAACTGCATCATCATTTTCGGACTACAGAGAACCACTGCCGACATATATTGATTCGTTTCTTGCATGTATTTGGCAATAAATTTTTTTCAGAAATTTTAGTATTAAGCCATTTTCTCGTATTTTTGTAGAGTCATATTTTACAGTTTTCTACTTCAAAAATAGTTCCATTTTTAGATATTAATTGTCGTAATCGATAATCGGTTCACTAATCACGTCTCGGTTTTATATTCAACAATGTAATACAGTTAAACATTTTATAAATTACATGTACATTTTACTATGTAATCACCACACACTCGATACTGTAATGAAATAAAGAGCCAAGATAGAAGGGACCCTACAAGAATTATAGCATTTCGTCTGCTTTAGTTTAGAATGTTAATCTTAACAGAGCAGACATTAGAAGTTATTTCCTCATGGTTTATAGAAATAAGTAAGGGTAAAACCTTATAATCGAGATGCAGAGGTAAAAGGAATTGATTGCGTAGACATGTTGTGTCAGTTGTCTGGATATATTATCAAAAATGATGTAATTTTTGTATCATTTCCCTTGAATTACAGCTCCATTACACTTAAAATGAAATGATGCAGATAAAGTTGTCAGGGTCGCATTTTAATGAACAGCGGGAAATGCATTTTATCATTGGTCTGTTCTATCAGGTCAGAACTAAACATCATTAAGAGCAAGAACAGCACCAGAAAAATATTTTTTCTGGTCCGAAGTGTAGTGCATCTGAGCTATCTTCTTTTCTTTTACTTGTTCCGTTCAATGGACTGCAGTCATGCTTGGGCCCCACCTTGAGGGGTTTTAGTCGAACAAATCATCCCCAGGACTTAATTTCTTAAGTCTAGTACTTATTTCGCCTGTCTCTTTTGCCGATCCACTAAGTAACAGGGACGTAAACCAACACTGGTTGTCAAGCGGGATGGGGACAGATACAAAAGTACAAATACACACACACACACACACACACACACACACACACACAGATACACACACACACACACACACACACACACACACACACACACAATAAACACACATGCACGCTCGCAGACATACATACGCACACAAATACAGATACACATACGCACACATACGTTGATGGTAGGGATAAACACAGACACGCACATAAATATATACATTTATATATATGACGAGCTTCTTTTTAGTTTCCGTCTACCAAATCAACTCATAACGCTTTGATCGACCCGAGCCTGTAATAGAAGACATTTGTTCAATGTACTAGGCAGTGGGACTGAACCCGGAACTATCTGGTTGGAAAGCAAACTTATTACCACAAAGCCACAGTTGTTCTTTATTGTCTCCGTTCAGCTACCGTCTGTTAAATCCACTCATAAGGCTACGTCGACCCAGGGCTATAGTACAAGATAACCAGAATTCCTGCGATAAAATTCTGTCGTTGACGATTCTAACTTAAATATCACAAGGGTCGACGAATAAAGTACCAGTCATATTTTTGGAAGGGTCCAATACAAAATAAAAATTTGCTTCTGTGAAATTGACCTTTCATCTAGCCAAAAGAAATGAATACAAGTCGAACAATATGGTTTCCAAGAGCAGATGAGCATGCCAATTCTTTAATTAGTTCCTTCTGAAATTAAGATAATTTGGTGAGTGGTATAAATATTCTCGTTTTGGTAATCCCAAGAAACCTGGAATAGTGTTTGTGTGATAATTACCTTCTGATCATTGGGTATTCTCTAGGTTTCCATTCACAACTACACTGGCAGTATCTGTTTTCTCTCTCTGGTCCATATTTAGAAGACACTGAACTTGACCGTTAAACAGAATGTCACTGATGATTAACGCAACGTTACATTGTCTCTTTTTCTCTCAGGAACTCCACACTCTTGCAGGAATTATGAAACCGTTAAGCACTCCTCTTTTCTCCATGCTTCCGTCTTATCACTTTGTTTTTGTTTTGTCTTACATTATTATTTGCTTCATATTTTTCTGCTTCATTATTCCCTCTCTTTCTTATTTTCTATTCTTTCTTGTTATTACTTGTTATTTTTTCCTTTCTTTCTTTATCTTTTATTTTTCACTTGTTTCAATCATTTGACTGCAGCTATGCTAGCGAACCGCCTACAAGGGTTTTAGTCAAACAATTCCACCAGACTCTGCTCATTATCCATTAATATAAATTTTCAATTTTTGCAAAATGTCGAAATTTGACGAAAAATGTTTCATGGCTATAAACAGACATCTTATTAACGGCAATTTTTTACCGAGTAACTCAGCTAATATATATATATATATATATATATATATATATATATATATGTATGTGTGTGTGTGTGTGTGTATATATATATATATATATATATATATATATATATATATATATACGGGGAGAATTCACAAAAAAAAAAAAATAATAAAAGACGAAGACAGGTGGTGTAGAAAACAAACAGATGTATTAGTATAACGCTCGGGAAGTGAAAAAGTCTTTAACGTTTCGAGCCGACGCCCTCCCACAATATACGTATAGTGTGTTTGAAGTGATGTAAAGTTACTGTATCTATCTATCCTTTCCCCTTCCTTTATAATTTTTTCCCTCTTTCTTGATTGCCCTGAAACCCCCCCTCTCTCTCTGTCTATTTCCTCCTCTTTCCTTTTCTTCCCCCCCCCCACAAAAAACAAACATATTTTTCTCCTCTTCTAAACAAAGCCAAAAAATCACCTGATTTATGTAAATGAACAACGAAACACTCTGTTTTTAACATTCTGATTTTGTCTTGACGAGTTCGATAAACGAACGAAAACGCTAATAAAGAATTATCTAAAATTGTGACTGCCTCCTTTTTCTCAATGTGTGTATGTATGTATGTGTGTGTGTGTGTGTGTGTGTGTGTGTGTGTAACCATCGATATGTACCGACGACTCGTATGGTTGTAGTTTGTCAGTCTGGACTTTTATTCTTTGCGCAGTCCGGTGTATTTATGTATACCTGCATATTTTTTATGACGGTCACTCCGAAGGCGAGTGAAGTGGACTTCATTAGAACGCAACGACTGCTATTCACCTGTGTTTGTCATAAGAGGTACGCATCCCACCATAACTCCCCAGTTTAATGAAGTTACTCAAACAATACGCATTTTACTTTGTTTGTCTGAGTCTAGTGATAGTGTTTTTAGGCTGGTATAGTAGTTGTGTGGTAGAATGTGGTACGTGTGTCTAGGATAAGTGTTTGTTCGCATGTCGAGATAAATTTAACGTAACTCGTATATTTAGTTAATAGAAAATGTAAGTTTAACGTTGTTGAAGTTCTGAGCATACATTTTGAAAGTTATCAAATTCAAAGAACTTAAATCAAACAACTTCCATAAGTTGTACAGAAAATGTAACAATTGATAAAAAATGCATAAAAGTAAGAAACAAGTTTTACAGTGGATGAGGTAGAATCTACGACTCATACAGTAATGTTATACAGAGTAAGCTTACGACTAATCTTACACTTCGAACTATAGTTTAATCATATTAAATTTACTCTTATCAATGGTATTTCATACTAACGGAAATGGGATCAACTAAAAGCTAAATTTATAGTTGATATCTTAAAAGAAAAAAAAAGAAAACAGGCTATTCTTAATCAACGAAGTAATGTGTTACTGAACCTCCGTGATTCCCTTGGTGTAGAGGCAGCAAAGGTTTTCAGAGGTTAAGTATTTAAATGGATATTTATCCGTTGTGTAACGGAGAAAAATGTAATGGATTCAGAAAAATAAAGAAATGGGGAGAAACAGGGAAGAGAATGTGCTATGCTGAAAGTTCTTTTAATGATTGCAATGAACACAACTAGATGGAATATACTGCTATTTCTTGACCTTCTATTGGATTTTCCGCTCTTATTTAAAACTATTTTAATGTAAGCGGTATTTATAAGTCGAAAAGGAAAATCTTGGAAACTTGTTTTCTTTCCGAAACAAGCCTATTGATTTTACTAATGGCTTGATACCAAAATATTGATTAAAAATCCATCTTTTCTTTTGTACCTGTCATATAGGTCTTCGTTACTCTCGTGTTATATTTGAAACTAAAATAGTTGAAACATAGTTCAACGAAAAATACAAACAGTCCAATAGTTCAGTAAAGATTATCTGCAACCACCAATTCTCAGAAGTTTGGTGGTTCATCTCCGGATGTCAGTAATATTAATCGTGGTATTACAGATACTATGATTAGTTTTTCATTATTCATTTGCTGTGTTGAATATCTAGCTTTGAAAGGGAATAAGGAAATGGTCATTTACCTATTAAATCTGAACAGATGAAATGCAAAGTTGACCCCGTCGAGATTTAAACTCGGCTCATGGAGATCCGGAACAAATACCGCAAGGTATTCCATGCAACGCCCTAGTGAGTTTGCCAGTTCGTTGCTTTAGTAAAAAAATCAATGTGTAATTACTCTTCAATGATATTCATTAATAATTTGAAAACTGATAAGCTAATCTGATAAGCATAAACTAATTCTACAGAACGGTTTAATGAATCTAAAACATTTTCCCTTTACAACATCGATCAATATTGCTCTCCATATTCTAAAAAATATTTCATTGTTGTCATTTAACTCATCCATATCTTATATGGCCCAGAAACCTTTTCTGCTCATTAGCAACAGTCTATTAGATGTCACTCACAAGCAGACAACTATGCAATAGACAATGTAGTCTATTCTTTCAGTTGCACGCAGTCTTTGGCATTGATCAACACCCAACATACACATGAACTTTAAACAGATAGAAATACACTTCACCTCAATGAAACTTAACGGGGACGCCTCGATTTTCACATTGTTTACAACGAGCCAAAACTATCATAAGCGTATTGTATGTCCGTACTATGTTCTTTCTGCTGATACTAGACAGCTGACGTTTTTCGAATTGTTTGGAACCTATGGGACCTCCCCTACATTCATATGATTCACTTACCCATCTTTCCTCATGCGCCTCTTCGGTACTGACTTGTTCAGATCTCAAAATACTGCAGCCCCTTGATTATATAGAATTTGGTGCTAATCACTTAGATGAAAAATTCAAACTGAAAATAATACGGTGCACTAAACATCGATTATCATATTGCTCTACTCAATTTGGAGAATCGTTGGTATGTCGGGCAATATGTCTTCCGGTATTCAGCTACATCCATTTTTGTCTTATGTTCAAATCTGAAGAAGCCAATTCTCCTTTTATACTCGGATTGATAAAAAAGATACCAGTAATGTACTGAGTCAATAAAAGCGATTATACCTTACCGATAATTTTGAGGTCATTTGACTATGTTCAATATCTGCATTCCACTTGTCACTTTTTATTCTGAGACGAACTAAATCCAGTTGGATCATTGGATTAACACAAAAAATACAAGATTATCATTTTCTACTCTAGGCACAAGGCCCGAAATTTGGGGGGAGGGGTCAGTCGATTAGATTGACTCCAGTACACAACTGGTACTTAATTTATCGATCCCGAAAGCAAAGTCGACCTCGACGGAATTTGAGCTCAGAACGTTAAGTCAGACGAAATACCGCTAAGCATTTCGCCCGGCGTGCTAACTTTTCTGCCAGCTCGCCACCGCATTCGAATACAAGAATATCACCGTTTGCGCAATATAGCTTTGAAATTACACTCAAGACGACGCACTCAAGGGTTGAAAAAATTAATGAAAAAGCGGATTGTGAAATAAGAAATTCGGATATCTTATTGTATGAATGTACTGCTATCATACATGCACGCTCATTTATATTTGCACACACACACACACACACACACACACACACACACACACACACACACACACACACGTACGCACACACGCACACACGTATGTGTGTATGTATAAACACGCTCGCATGTACACACACATACTGCTGTTTAAAGCCAGAATACTGCAAAACATTTCACGCGAAGATATATTTCAGAGCAGTCAAGAAATATTAAGGGAAAGAAAAAACATGTCAATTATTCTCTCTCATTCAGACATTCAGTTATTTGTTTTACAACGCATTTTAAGCCAGTTTAGTGCACAAAAAACTCACTGAAGTGTAGAGATACGTTTCTTAACACTACTATTTTAAAAAGTTCGGAAGCGTTGTAAAAGTTTTGCGATACGACGATTAAATAGGGAAATAATGAGTTCGATGTTATAATAAAAGATAGCTGGACGGTTTTATTATTCCGTATTCATAAACAAAATCTATTCACTCCTGGATAAATAATGAACAACAGGTGAAATTAAAATCATGACAATCATCCGCACTAGAATGCATTATAAACATGACGTTAACTCTTTATCATTAATTGTTTGACGGAGTAAACGTACCGGAGTATAAATCCACCGAGTAGTAGTTTCACTTGTATGTTCAAACTAATTTATTTTCCTTATATTACTCTTGCACTTTTTGGAGTTATGATGTCTTATAATTTTCTTTGCATTCTCTATAAATTCATAATTTTGTGCTTGACAAATAAATGCGAATCTAAAGGTTAGAACACCTTTCATCGAAAGATCTCTGATTCGATTTCAATTCCGTGATATTCTGGCCATTCATATCTATTCCATCGTTAATAGCCTAAAGACAATGGCACAAATGAGGCAACATAACTGCTATAAATTGTCTTTTCTCTATTAAACTGACACTGAAATCTCATAAATGACGAAAATAGCATTACTCTAGAACTGAACTTAGAATTTGTCTGAACAGAAGCTTTTTTCTTATTGATTAAAAACAGTAACAATTGAACCTCTTTTCATAGTTATATTTATTACAACGCTGTGAAAGGAGAGCAGTGAGGTGGTAAAAAATGCAAAATTGTACTAAACGTACCTCCTTGAAAGGTATTAGCGACAGGGTTTTAATATAATTAAGAATAAAATATCAGAATCACTTTACAACTGAACTGAATAGACTCTCCAAAACATGTTTCCGGAGCTGAGAAATGAAACATTCCAGCTTGTCACGAGAGGATTAAGGCGATCAGGTTGTAATTGAAATATCCTTGAATAATAATCAAACCCTTTTCATAGTTTTCACTCAACGTAGTTCAACATTTGTTTTATATTTCTTTACAAGTTGTGATATATAGTATGCATATGCAAGTTATTGGTCTTGAATTTGTTTTGTGGGAATAGAAAATGCCAGAAATTTGACGACTTAAACCATAGACTTTGCCCCACAACCAAGAACACTTTAACAGAAACATTCCATTAACTATAACCTCTCTTAATCACTTCACATCTATTGCTGCTTGCCTACGGTGACTCTTTCTTAAAGAATAGATAAATATATGAGTAGCAATTTAACAAAGGAATAAAAGGAAATGCACAGTTTTATCGATCCTAAATTGGCCACGCATTAATCTACATTATTTTATCCTGCCCAAACTGTTGTCACATCATTCTATCCAAAGTGAAGTTTGGCTCCTTTCAGCTGTTGGTACGTCTCAGGATGTATAAATGTCGAATTTAATTATCAATACTACTGACAAAGAAATAGAATTTAAAAACAAAATCAAACAAAAACTAAACGACATGAGTAACATATTGCCTGATATGCGTTGTTTTTCTCTTGTCAATTTATTTTCTACTTTTCTGACGCTTTCCATCAATCAAACGAGCAGTGGCAAATGTTGGATCAATATAAAAAAGATTTGAAGGGATAATGTTTCTCATCAAGGTCCAATGTTTACTTTACGGTGAATATTTGGATGTGATTTTAAACACTCAGGACTATAATCCCAACATTTGTGCAGGTATAAATTTGACATCAAGAAGTCAGTTTTTTTATTAGCAAACAAGAAATTTATTGCCAATAATTCAGAAAGAAGAAAACAAAATACTTCTTTCCCAAGTAGAAGCTATCCTGAGCATGATGGACAGCTTCTAGATGGGAGAGAACTAATAATTAAATCATGCAACTCTTGATGTTATAAATTTAGCTTAGCTAAACATAAAAATGAAGGAAAATAATTGAATTAGCCAATGTATATTACAGGTATTAAGTTTACTGATTCCAAAGGAAACAAAATCAACGTCGTCTGGCAGGATTTGAATGCGAAACATTGAGAGATGGAACGAATAAATATAAGGCATTTGGTTCACAGATCCATTCTTTCTACCAATATACGACTGTGTGCGCATGCTATAAGGAACTTTGTTTCGAAAAGTCGACAGAACCAGCATCTCTAAGCGAAATAGAATAGTTCATTGACTCAAATTCGTATTTATTTTATCGTAAGGAGGTGAAAAACAAACTCATTCCCATCTGAATGTCTGCTAAGTCACAATCCTCATATTTACATATAATGCTAATATATAGGTTTCTCTACTGAAATTGGATTTGAACTCATTAATATAGACAAAAATTTCATAAAGTTTTACTCCAGTCCTCTATTGTCTGCATTATACGTTCTAGCACTTCTTGTTTTGAATTCCTATCAAGTTAAGGTCAACGTTGTCTTTAATCATTGCAGGCTCGATAAAATTGTGTACCTCTACCGTGGACTGACTCAGCTGATACTTGTGGCCTTGCATCTGTTTTAGAAGAAAAAAAGTTCCGTTAAATAATAGCTTGCACTTATATAACTATATCTTTAAAACAAAAATTATATATAGTGTATATCAGCGTATGCCTTGAAATGTTCCCAATAGTTTTATGTTTCAATTGTATATTAGTTTGAACTGGAAACTGCATATCTTTCTATTATTACTATGAAATATTCGTCTATGTCAGTACATGGAAACGAGAGGAAATGTACATTTCAGGTGAAAGCCTTCATCAAAATACTTCTGTTCCTAACATACACATCTATCATCGATCATTTTGGATTTTAGCACTGATATTTATTAATAACTAGCAGGAGTACCCCGCGTTACTCGGGTATTAAATACTTGGCAATGGTCTTAATAGGTTTGACCATTTTTTTCGTTATACATCTCTTTGAATATTTTTGGCGTTAAGTTGTAAACACTGACTTTGAGGGAAAAGTGATTTTTCCCATAGACTATAAATAAAGTGGTAACAACAGGGTGAAAGGCCTTGGGGAAGCCACAAGAGCATCGCAGGGGGTGCAACAATTGAATGTAAAGTGGTCCTGAAAAAGGCCGTGTTATCGTTCTCATAAAAGCCCTGAAAAGGATTGTTAACCGTTCACAGGTATAAACGTCCGTTTTCGTTCACATGAAAAGCAGTGGGTGCAGAGATATCAAAATTCAAGTCATCTGCAAGGAGATTGAGAAACTGTAGCGGACAAAATTTAAAAAAACAGATAATTTTGAAAGAATGGCAACAATAGTACTCACTCGCCATAAACCGGTTCAGCAGGGAGGCTGCGGCATGTTGGACGGTGTACAGCACCTCACGGTAGACGACACTTTTCGTTTTGGTATTCGGGGCGAACACGAAAAGGTTTTTTTTTGCATCCGACTCTTGAGCATCCCAGGTGCGAGAAGCAAGATTAGCCTAAATGGAGGCCTGTCGTTGTTAGTGTTTGGCCTTGGAACTTTTTGATGGACATGGTAAAGCAAAATCGAAGAGGGAATTGAAGTCGACGCAAGGGACAGGGGCATTGATTATCTGATGGAGTAAGAGGTATCCTGTGTACAAAGACGTCTCTGATACCACAACCCGTAAGAATTGTTGCTTCAATAACATGAGGCAGCACATTTTTTACCACTAACCGCGTTCCGTTGCACAGAAGTGGTGCCTTTGGACATAGAACAGATACTTGATAGAACCGGCATTACATGGCGTTGTTTTTAGCCGTAAAAACCAAGGAAATCTGACTTTCAAGTAAAATTTTTTCTCCCGTGTAACTTTGCAAAAATGCAAAAAATCGATTTTTTTCAAAGTTTTTCGCAATTTTCTTGCAAATCAGAGGCCGCAAGACTGTGCCAAAATATTTGTTTGAAATGTCGCAATATGACGGTTCTTTTGACATCACAATTATGAAAATTGGACTTTCCTGTAAAAACTTTTCTCGCGCGCAACTTTTACCTTTTTTTTCTGCAGCAAGTGGGGGGGGGGTGTACTTCAATTTTATCAATTTTCCTCCTAGAAGGGATATCTCTACGTATCGGTAATACAGAAGTGACCTGCCTAAGTAAATTTGCCATTTATTAAAAAGAAATTCATGAAAATCGGATGAAAAATGTGGAAACGCATAAAAAGCATACACATACACACACACATACACACACACACACATACACACACACAAACACACACACACACACACACACATACTCACACACACACACGCACACATTTTGAGTTTTATAGATATAGACATCATTGTTTTTCATTTTGAACCTTGTTTAGTTGTTTCGACTATCACTATGCGAAGTAAAAAAAAACAAACTTTACAACAAAGGCTAGAAGTAGTTGCCGAAGAACTCTTAAATCGTTCCCTGTCAACCGTAAAATACAGGTATAGGGACAAATTTTATAATCTGATCCTAAATGCACAGTCTAAAGAGAATGTCATTGGGATTGTCGCAGCTTGAATGCCTTGATATGATAGACGATATTCTTAGAAATTCTATTGTTTCACACTAACCTGTGGTTAAACAAGAACAAATATATCGTTTTTATAGTTTCTATTATCACAGTAGTTGCTTTTATTACTATACTTAGTATTTTCTTTTCACCATTCTGTTAAAACCATTATCGTTATTATTGATGGTGTTGAATATAGTCTTTGTCACTCATTTGATATATGTAATGAAGCAAATCAAAGTATTTGATTTTTGTTAAAAATTCAAAAGTAAAACAGCGAAACATGGTCAACTATCACACTGACCTATAAACTGGTAATTTATTAGTCAAATAACTTCAAACTATTTACTTGAAAATGCAAACTACTTTCTGACAACCCTAATATAGTCGTACGTGTAGGTGTATAATTGGTTGTGATCATTCTGAAAGACATTATCGGTGTTAATAAAGGTATCAGTCAGAGATTAAGCCAGTTATTGGATACGTAAAAATATGCATGCCAAACGTGCACACCGAGCGTCTTCATTATAATTTCTTGTAAGACGTTTAATTTGGTAATAAATATCGTGTTAAGCCTTACAAGTTTTTACGCATATGATGAGCATTAGAACATAGAATCCAATTGTTTCCTGAATGTGTAAATACCTAATTCTCATTCGTGTGGCATTTAACGGATTTTGTAGAATAGACTATCCTACGTAGAACACAGTAAGCTTTATACTCTACGATTAAGTGGATGTTTTACTGGATAGGCCACAATAGAATCCAGAACTACGATGACAAAATAGCGACCCTTTAAGATAGAAATAAGAGGTCACCAATGACTATGGATGTTTACTATTTAATGAAATAAACCAGTCTCTAACCTCTATAGAATATATTTCCTAGTTTGCAGCGAAACTGGCTATTGTTACTGTTTTTTATTCTTGTTCTTATTTATTTTCTAGAGAGAGAGAAAAATATGACATTAATTAGCAAGAAAATTTATCAGCTAATGATGTGAACTCATCTTTGCTCTCCTAGCCAGACCGATATCCTAATGCAAAGCTATC